>NC_092124.1:4069032-4074032 GCF_045679555.1 Salvelinus alpinus | reverse complement strand
GTTTCCCCTTCTTCCAGTTACAGTTAACAAGATAATCAAGTCTTCCCCTAGAAACGGGTAGCATTAGGCAACAACAATTTTTTTCGTCCTCTCTCCGCGGACGAGTCCATTGCTTATATATGTAGGGTTGGATCTTTACCGTACTTCCAAAGAATAAGCATTCTAAGCATATTCCCTTTAAAACGACACTACTACCACAATGTATGGATGTTCTTTTTTTAACAGTCACTAACTACGTGTTATATATGAGCTAAACAATATATGAGCTAAACGTATCGTTTAGTAGCTTGTTGTTTATGTATTTGTTCATCCCTCCGCTCTGAGGCAATGGGAGTGGCTAGAATAACCTTCGGGTGAGCTAGTCGAGAGAGCCGGAGAGCGAGAAAGGGACGGAGAAGACTAGTCGATTTTTAACATGGCGGAGACCGTACGCTCGCTCTTCGACTACCGGGAGCCACCGACCCTGGACAGCGACGGAGAGGGAACCAAACCGGCGCCGACACCTCGGGGGTGAGGGTTTTAGTCAGTCAGTTAGTTAATTAGTTGCCATAGCGACATTTAAAGGTATTTTTCTGAAGTGACCGTGTGACAGTACGAGCGAGATGGCGTGTGTGCGCACGCGCGTGTTTGAGCTAACGCTGTGTTGAAGGAAAGTTGTAATGCGTAACGCATTCGTTATTAACTTATTCTGTGCGAGACATTGTGTGAGAAACCGGTATAAATTATAGTCTAGTGTTCATTAGTTGCAATAGTTGCTACCCACTTCGCAAAGCAGCTTGATATATATGTGTGTGTGTGTGTGTGTGTGTGTGTGTGTGTGTGTGTGTGTGTGTGAGAGAGAGAGAGAGAGAGAGAACTGTACGAGCTATAGTAGCTAGCTAATTTAGCAACTACTGTACTTGTGTAGTTAGCAAATTGTGTGTGGTTGTGTGAGAAGAGCGAGCTCACACACACAGGGAGAGGAGAGAGCGTGAGAGAAAGGAATGAGCACTGTGCGTGTGAGATAGAGAGGAGGGAAAGGGGAGTGTGTGTGTGTGTGTGTGTGTGTGTGTGTGTGTGTGTGTGTGTGTGTGTGTGTGTGTGTGTGTGTGTGTGTGTGTGTGTGTGTGTGTGTGTGTGTGAGAGAGCAAGGGGGAGGAGTGTGTGTGTGTTGGAGAGAGGGAGAGTGTGTGCGTGACAGAGACACACAGTATGTGTGTGTGTGAGAGAGAGAGAGGGGGGAGTGTGTGTATGGCAAGGGGGAGTGGTGTGTGTTGGAGAGGGGGAGAGTGTGTGCGTGACAGACACAGTATGTGTGTGTGAGAGGGAGGGGGTGCGTGTTGTGTGGAGAGACTGTGTGACAAAGAGAACAAGAGTGTGTGTGAGAGGAATGAGCACAGAGAGTGTGTGTGTGAGAGAGGGGGGGGTGTGGTGTGTGTGTGCTAGAGGGGGTGGCATGTGTGGATGAATGTGTGTGTGAGAGAAAGGAGGGGAGGAGTTTGTGTGTGTGTGTGTGTGTGTTTAAGAGAGGGAGGGTGTGTGTGTGTGAGAGAGAGAGAAAGAAAGGAGGGGAGGAGTTGTGTGTATGTGAGTGTGTGTGTTTGAGGGAGGGTGTGTGTGTGTGTGTGTGTGTGTGTGTGAGAGAGAGAGAAAGGAGGGGAGGTGTGTGTGTGTGTGTGTGTGTGTGTGTGTGTGTGTGTGTGTGTGTGTGTGTGTGTGTGTGTGTGTGTGTGTGTGTGTGTAAGGGAGAGGAAGGGGGAAAGTGAAAAGGTGTGTTTTTCAGATATTGTGTGAGAGAAAGGGTTGGGGGAGAGCAGCAGTGTGAGGAAAAGGGTTGGGGGAGAGCAGCAGTGTGAGGAAAAGGGGAAAGAAAAAAGAAATAAGGTGTGTTTTTAGGGAGAGTGTGTGTGAGTGGAGAGCTGTGAGAGAGACAGTGAAGGACGTGTGTGTACGTGATGGTGAGCATATTTGTGTAATAAAGGGGGAGTGTGTGTGTGTGTGTGTGTGTGTGTGTGTGTGAGTGAGTGAGGGAGGGAGGGATAGAGGGGAAGTGTGTGAGAGAGGTACAGGGAAGGGGAGGGAAGAGTGTGTTTGTGCATACATGTGTGTTGCTTAGTGGGGGAGGGTGTATGAGTGTTTGTTTGTGGTGTGTGTGAGAGGGGGAGAGGAGTGGTCTGTGTGTGAGGGACTAGTGTGTTTATGTGTAACCAAGAAATGTGTGGGTGTGTGTGTGTGTGTTTGTAGAAGGGATAAAGCAAAGGGGATGATTGTGTGTGTGAGAGAGAGAGATAATGTGTTTCTGACTTTCCATTAGTGTGTTGTCTTCTAAGTAGAAAGAATAGTTTAGTAGGAGACTAACATTTTGTGTTATCATATTTTGTGTGTGAGAGATTTGAGTTTTTGTTTAGTAATTTTAAACTGTCAGTGAAGACTGGTGAAGAAAAGTGTGTGTGTCTGTCTTTAAGAAATGGAGGGATAGAGTGTGTTTGTGACGAAGAGAGAAGGGGAGGGTGTGTGTGTTACACACAGAGGGAGAGAGGGGGGGGGGGGGTGTGTTACACACACACACACACACACCGAGAGAGTTTAAAGGGAAGAGAGCAAGATGAGGGAGGGTGTGTGTGAGAGGGAATGAGAAGGGGAGGGTGTGTGATGGAGAGAGGGTGAGGAAGTGTGTGTGTGTGTTTGTGCGTGCGTGCACTTTTGAAACAGAGAAGGGAGGGAGAATGAGTGTCTGTCTTGGAAAGAAAAAAAAAAGTCTGTGTGTGTGTGTGTGAGAGAGCAAGCAGGAGAGAGCATGTGTGTGTCTGTGTGTGCGTGCCTGTGTGTGTTTGTTCTGGAGTCAGAGGGAGAAGGGTGTGTGTGTGTGTGTTCTGCAGGCAGAGAGAAAAAGGGAAGGGTGTGTGTGAAAGGGGGATACAGAGAGAATGTGTGTGTGTGTGTGTGTGTGTGTGTGTGTGTGTGTGTGTGTGTGTGTGTGTGTGTGTGTGTGTGTGTGTGTGTGTGTGTGTGTGTGTGTGTGTGTGTGTGTGTGTGTGTGTGTGTGTGTGTGTGTGTGACTTAGACAGGGCAGTGTGTTTGCTTGTGTGTAAGAGACAGGAAAGGAGAGTATTTATGCATCTACTTTGTTTATGAAAGAGGGAAGGACAGTGTGTGTGTGTGTGTGTGACTGAGTGGGGGGGGGGTTGGGAGTGTGCGTGTAGAGAGAATGTTATCCATGGAGGAGGGAGAGTGTGCGAAGAGGATTGCGTGAGAGTGTGTGCATGCGTGCCTTATGGAGACTAGTGTAGTGTGTGCGAGGATGTGTGTGTATTAAAACGTACTGTCGTTCATGAGAGAAATAGATGGCGCATGTGTTCTGGAGATTGAGAGTGTGTGTTAGAGTGAGAAAATAGGTGTATTGCAGGAAAAATGAAGAAGTTTAGGAGTGTGTATGGTGCAGATTGTGTGTGTGTGTGTGTGTGTGTGTGTGTGTGTGTGTGTGTGTGTGTGTGTGTGTGTGTGTGTGTGTGTGTGTGTGTGTGTGTGTGTGTGTGTGTGTGTGTGTGTGTGTGTGTGTGTGTGTGTGTGTGTTTTTTGTGTGTGAGAGAGAGGGAACATGAGACTGTGGGTTTGGATATTTGAGAGAGAGGGAGGGAGAGATACTGTGTGTGTGTGTGTGTGTGAGCATGTGAGCTTTAGAGAGGGGGAGGGGTGTGTGTGCGTGCATGTGAGCTTGGCTGGAGAGAATGTGTGTGTGCCTGTAAGCCTGAGAGGGTGTGTGTTTGTGTGTGCACATGTTGGTCTTGAGTGAGGACTTGTTTGTGTATTTGTGTGTGTATGTGGGTTGGTAAAGGAGGAGGGCTGTGTGTGTGTGTGTGTGAGAGTGTGTTTGTTTGTGGGAGAGGGAGAGATGTGCAGGGATAGGGGAATGGAGAGAATCAATGGTAGGAAGAGAAAGAGAGTGATAGAGGGAAGGACAGATGGAATGGAGAAGAGAGACATCTGATTAGACAGTGCTAGAATAGACCACACACACACACAATGGACTATCACCAAGAGAAACACTCCTATGGACTTACTTCCTCAATCCTGGTTGGGCTTACGTAAACATGTCGTGATAAATCTTAGAGACTGGCGATGTGACGTGGTCGTAAACTGGTCCCTGGTCAAAAGTAGTGCACTATATAATGTGTGGTCGTAGTGCATTGAATCATGTAGAATTCACAAACACACATAGTAGTAGACAATTTCACAAGTCCCCCCTGCTGTATTTGAAGACCCATAAAACCATCAAGGAGATATAAGCAAAATTCCATTGGAACATATTGGTTAGGAAATACATTATATATACAAATGTGGATTCGGCTATTTTAGCCACACCTGTTGCTGACAGGTGTATAAAATCGAGCACGCAACCATGCAATCTTCATAGACAAACATTGGCAGTAGAATGGCCTTACTGGAGAGCTCAGTGACTTTCAACGTGGCACCGTCATAGGATGCCACCGTTCCAACAAGTCAGTTTGTCAAATTTCTGTCTTGCTGGAGCTGCCCCGGTCAACTGTAAGTGCTGTTATTGTGAAGCGGAAAAGGCAAGGAGCAACAGCTCAGCCGCGAAGTGGTAGGCCACACAAGCTCATAGAACGGGACCGCCAAATGCTGAAGCGCATAACAATCGTGTGTCCTCGATTGCAACACTCACTACCGAGTTCCAAACTTCCTCTGGAAGCAGCGTCAGCACAAGAACTGTTTGTCAGGTCATTCGTGAAATGGGTTTCCATGGCCGAGCAGCCACACACAAGCCTAAAATCACTATGTGCAATGCCAAGCGTTGGCTGGAGTAGTGTAAAGCTCGTCACCATTGGACTCTTGAGGTCCCGTGTGGCTCAGTTGGTAGAGCATGGCGCTTGCAACGCCAAGGGTTGTGGGTTTGATTCCCACGGTTGGACCAGTATGAAAATGTATGCACTCACTACTGTAAGTCGCTCTGGATAAGAGCGTCTGCTAAATGACATTTTTTATTTTTTTTAAGTAAAAAA
>NC_092124.1:3916532-4064032 GCF_045679555.1 Salvelinus alpinus | reverse complement strand
GGGGGGAAAATGCACCCCTTTTGGGTGCCCAGGACCAGGATTGAGAACCACTGCTCTAAACAGTCTGTCTTATGTACATGTCACTTGTCTGTACTCTAGTCACACACCTGGCTCAAACACCACTCTCTCTCTCTCGCTCTCGCTCTCGCTCTCTCTCTCTCAGGAGGAAGAGCCCGGGCCCGTGCCCTCCTCTCTCTCAGCCCAGGACTACCTCACCCCTTCCTGGCCCCTGTCCCCCTCTTCCTCCCCCCTCTCCCACTCCAACGCCAGCGACTCGGATCCCCAGAATGAGGAGGGCGAGGACGGGGGTCAGAGACACACACCTCGCCGCCGAAAACGCCGCCGGACCACCACCCCTTCCAAGAAGAGAACCACCCCTCACCGGACATCCCCGGGCCGCCCTCCCCTCTCCTCTTCATATCGCCCCCTCACCTTCTCCCCCCCTCCCTCCACCTCTTCTCGCCCATCTCTGTTCAAATCCCCCGCTCCGTTGGGGCCCAACACGACGGCGAACATCAGTGTTAACATCGCCAGGGGGGTCGGCATGGGCGTGCCCCCCCAGAAGCTGAGCTGCGCCTACTGCGGCCGCCACTTCCGCTCACTGGGGCGCCACCTGGACAAGCACCACACCAACCAGCCTGAGATCCGCGCCGCGCTCATCGAGCGCTTTATGCCCCACCTGGCGGCCGCGCACGCCACACACCACACTCAGTCCCAGCAGCAACCTCGGTCATCATCAGGAGCGGAGCAAAACTCCCACAAGCCACCACAGGGGGGCGCCACCGCGTTCTCCCTGTCTCCTCAACATCCGACCGCCCAATCCCCTTCCTCCGCCGTTGGGGGAAACTCCTCCCCCCTGGTATTGACTCCACCCAGAGGGCGCAGTGCGGTGGCCGTGTCCGTCCTGAAGAGAAGCCCGCCTCCGGCGGCTGTGACCTCGCCCAGAAAGGCGGGACTGCGCAAAGTGAAGAAGGAAAAAGAGGAGGAGGAAGAGGAGAACGATCTGGTGGAAGTTGAGGTGGTGAAGCCCAAAGAAGAGGCAGAGGCGGCTTTTCCCCACGTCTTTCAGCAGACGCCCAAGGAGATGGAGCGGCTGCCGAAAGAGGACGAACATGAAGAGGAGGAGGAGAACGGAATGATGGAAGACGACAGTGGAGCGGAGGATAAGGAGAAGGAGTTATTGAGGTGAGGTACTCCGTTAAAGGACTCGTTCACCTAAATGACAGATTCACCTCATCAAATGGATATTGAGAAAGTAGTTGATGGATCAGCAAAGTGCCAGCAAACAGCAGAAATGCTTTTAGCATGCTTTAATTAGATGACTAAATCAGTCAACTGAGACGGACTTAAAATTAACTTCAAACTGCTGCTGTGATGTTATCAATATATTAATTGTTATGAGTGTAGTACATACTTTAAATAGATGTTTCATTTTTTTGTTGTGCTTTGAATAAATTAATAACTGACGCCTGCAATTGAAACTAATCTCTCTCCCTCTCCTTTCTCCCTCATTCTTTCTCTTCTTCCCTCCTCTCTCCCTCAGTTCGGGACGTCTCCACATGCTGCCCCTCCTCTCCTCCCTGTCTTCCCTGGTTCTCTACCTCCGCAGGCTCCAGCACTCTGCCTTCCTCTCCCTGTCCCGCCAGCTCCAATCCGCCGAGGCCTGGCGCCTCCTGTGCCACTCCTCCCTCGCCCTGCTCATACTCTACAACCGTCGCCGTGAGTGCGAGGTCTCCAAACTGGCCATAGCCGAATACCGCTCCCGTGTCACCCCCCAGTGCCCCGTGCCAGTGCCCCCCGGTGCCCCGCCCGCCCTCACACCCCTGGAGGCATCGCTTTCACCCTTTGAGCGTCTCGTGCTTCCACATTTGCCTCGAGTAGGTGTCCAGGGCAAACGAGGAAGAGTCCAGCCTCTTATCCTGCCACCGCACTGCGAGCCGTGTCTGGAACTCCTCCTCCAGACCAGGCAAGATGTCGGCGTCGATCCCCAGAACCCGTACGTCTTCGCCCGGCCGTACCACTCCCCAGCCACCCCCCTCCGTGGCACCGACCTCCTCCGGAGCCTGGCCCGCTCCAGCGGTACCCGGAACCCCCGCGCCCTCACCCAGACCCGCGTCCGGCGCCAGGTCGCCATCTTGACGCAGCTGCTATTGCTCGGCGAGGGGGAGGAGCCAGGACAGCCGGGTGGGAACGCCGTAGAGCGCCTGGAACACTTCCTGGAGCGCGAGTACCACGTGACGCAGAGCTGCGGCGGGATTGGCCAGGACCCGGGGCTGATGGGTAGAGTGGGGCGCGTGGTGCTGTGCGGGGAGAGAGACGGCGTGTTGTTCCGGGGGATGAGCCTCCACCACATCTGTCTGGAGCTTGACGGTAAGGAGACACTGAGGATTAACATATACGTCAGACCTGACTAGTCAAGCTATAAGTGGTTATTTTTCTCTCCTTTACTGTGTATTAAGTGCGCTTGATTCAACCTGCTTGATATAATGGAATGGATGGAACAAAGCATGATGTCCGTTAGAGAAAGGTTAGCTGTAGGTCAAACCGTTTTCGTGAGATGACCGATTTTCGGGATGTCTCATGGTCTGACACCTTTCACCCCAGATGCGGAAGTGCGACATCGGCAGATGCGGTGGATTGAAAAAGATATCTCTAGCTTAAACTGACATTTTGATGGGGATTTTTTTTTAAATTATGTCACTTAGATTGACGCAGCAGTGCGTCAATCAACTCTAGAGGGTTAAACAGTTCACGCGTCGTCTCATGATGATTGTTCATTTTGGACTGCCCTTTAGTATGATGAGGAAAAGCGTTGTAGTTAAAGTTGAGAAACATGTACATGTATTTGACCCTTCTCTTTCTCCCCCTACAGTGATGTCAGGCAACTCGGCCGACTCGTACTCGGAGGGCGACTCTGACGGCGAGGGGCGGAAGGAGAAGGGCGAGGTGGCCCCTCCCAGCCTGCTTATGGTGAGGAAGGGCAGGACCAACAGCAGGACGCCGCGTGCCAGGAAACTCAAGGTCACGCCCTCCTCCGCATCGCCCCTCTCCCCCTCGGTCCCCGGCCGCAGGAGAGGCTCAGGTGGGCCCAAATCAGGTGTGTGTGTGTGTTCAATCCATACTCATACTCCGAAAGAGCTGAGACATTCAAGACCAATACAGAAGTGTGTGTGTGTATGTACACAGTAGTGTGTGTGTACTGTATACAGCCCACCACAAAGACATGTCTACACAGATCCAACCCTGTGCGTACTAACCCACCCTCTCCCCGCACAGGCAAACGAGGCGTCCTCAAGCGCCCGTGGTCGGACGCAGAGCGTGCCGCTGTGGAGGAGCACCTGACCTGCAACATCGCCGAGCTGCGCGTACCCGCCAAGGCCGACTGCGAGCGCTGCCTGCAGAGCTGCCCGCTGCTGGTCACCAACCGGCGCGACTGGCGGGCCATCAAATTCTACTGTCACAACCGCATCCAGCTGCTCAAGAAGAACCAGCGGCGCGAGGACGACGGGACGCCCATCATGGTGTGCTGAGAAGACTGACGGAGAGACTGAGAGATTGATGGACAGACACGACAATAGCTCCACAGTATCCACACTAGCGTGCTACTTAGAATGAAGGAAGCCAAAACAGAGGCGTGGTCAACTCTGTCATTTTTCTTTTGCTGACGTTCAAAAAAACAAGAGTTGACTGTTAAGGAACAGAGTTGACGCTTAAGGAAGCAATGTAGTGGGCGTGTCTTCGAAGTGGTACGCTAATGTGGGTATTGGAATGTAGCCTACATCTCATTAAGCAGGTTTCCATCCAACCTTTTTCTGCAGTAAAGTACAGGTTAATGTCTGGTCAAAAATGTAATGACAGGCCCGATGGAAACCACATTTTTCGGGTACACTTTCCAAATGTCAACAAAACGAAATACGCTCAGACAAGGTGGGATCTTTTTGTGTCGGTAAAATGAAGTGTGCGAGAAATGTCGGTGGAACTATTGACGTAATAACGATCATATCGAAGTCAACTTGGAGTCGCGCGATGACCTGTGTGGCCGTCCCACTACGACGCGTCAGGAAGCATGCAGTTTATTAGGCTACGGATGTAATAAATTAGGATGAACTTCACAGGGTGGTGAACGTGCACGGTGATGACCTTGATGCTCCTGTTTTAATAAATATCAAGGGTCTTATTTTGGTGACGTGATCATCGATGCTTGGCAGCCGTTTGACAAATAAAGAAAACTCGCTCTTTTGGCCATAATAATCTCATGTAGCCTATACGTGCGCTCTAGCCAACAGCGCGCACCTGCCAGTACCAGAGTGGGCAGACTTGCTATATAACAGAACAGTTTTTGTGGGGAAACGATCCGTAGAGTTGAAAATGTGATGGAAACCCATTTAACTTCAATTTTTTCTTTGCTACATGGGAATTTAACAGCAAAAGGTATTTTTACGTGCACTACATCATCACGCAGAGTCAATTTGATGGAAACGCGTCTCTGGTGGGAAAATGTGAATATAGTTTTTGTGCGGATTTGAGAGTATCTGTCACCAATTGGATGGAAACCTAGCAATTGATACCCTTATATATGGTCCTCTGAGACAAAAAGAGGGAGAGACTGGGGGAGTGAGAGAAGGAGTGACTGTGTAGGAGTGGCAACAACCTGTGTTGTATACAGTGTATGTGGACATTTTCATTTTGTTTTTTCGCTTCAAAACGAGACGAACAATGTTGAGAACGCACCGACCGATTTGTTGTATTTCGATTTTTTCTGGGACTCCGGTGTTTTTGACATCCTCAAGTGTTGTATGGACGTTTCTGAACACACTAAAGGTAACACTATTATTGTTTGAGGTTGTGGTGTGCGTGTGTGATTCTAGTGCTGAGAAGATGTTATAGGGTCTCCAACACCCAGTCCTGGGGAGTGCATGCTTTAGTTCCACTGCTAACTCACCCGATGAAACTACACCTGACTGAAAGACCATGGTTAGATCATTATTTAAAACGGGTGTGTTAATAGCGCTGGGCCGGAGCAAAAGCCTGCACCCCTGGGTTAGAGTGTGCAATGTGTTGTAAATGTTCTTTTTGGACTACCTAAGACACTGTATAGTCAGTTTGGGGCTTTTCCCCGCTCCCTTCAAAATTGACACTACAAGACAGCAGTTGAATACTGCTTTGCCTAAAACACACCAAGTATATTCTTGTTGTTGGCATCTTTCTCTTATTTTGTGCCTGTTGCACACGTGTTTTCTTAAAAGCGCTTTGAAAAGGTGCATTAGGCCGTCGGGCCATTCTTCTGCGACGAGCAGAGTTCCGTATTTAACTTGGCTGTGTTCTTCGAAGTGATTTTTGGGGGGCAGTCTTTCAGAAGAGTGAGCATAGCTGAATACTATGCCCACGTTACGGTTATGTTTTGACATGCAGTGTTGTTGCGTCATTTGTGTTGATTGTTTTGCCTTTTCAGACTGACCAGTGTAGCTCCAGTCATTTTTCAGCTCCTCTGGTTTCTATCGATGAGCTGCTTGTAGCTCTAGTCCAGGGCGTTAGTGTGGCTTGCTAACGCTTAGGCTGGCATTCAATCCGATCAGTGGTAGATTTGCATTATAGCGCTTGACATTTTTAAGGTCATTTCCGATTGAAGCCGACATGTATAGAGTTTGCAGAAACATTGCCTTTTAAAAGGTGCATAGCTGACACAGTGCGGTCGGGTGGAATCCCGGCTTGAGCCTTCACAACTTTAGCAAGTCGCACTAACGCCCTGGACCAGAGCTAGGCTTCTTTGTAGGTTTGCCGGAGCGCCAAGTAGCCCGACATTCTGTTTTATTGGATTAAAACCGCACAACACCTCTTGATAGATAGTTGAATTTATTTAACATAATCACATATAATCTTACATTGTTTCATGCTATCATCTTGCCAGTTTCGGTGTACATAAAAAAAAATATATGATCATTACGTAAACTGGTTTGTTTGTGCTGTCCGTAGTTTATTTGTTCATTTGCGAGTTGGTATTGTACATAGGTCTATGGTTTTGTAAATATTCACAGAAACGCATAAAGGGGAAAAAACTACACAATGGCTTGTTTTTTTGTGTTGTGTTTTTATATAAGTCTGAGAAGTTCAAGTCGTATTTCTGAAGTTCGATTCTTTCAATGTACTAACAATGAGTGCAGCCCAATAATATCTTCTTTTTTATTATATTTATTTCACCTTTATTTCACCAGGTAGGCTAGTTGAGAACAAGTTCTCATTTACAACTGCGACCTGGCCAAGATAAAGCAAAGCAGTTCGACACATACAACAACACAGAGTTACACATGGAATAAACAAACATACAGTAGAAAAAAGTCTATATAGAGTGTGCAAATGATGTAAGATAAGGGAGGTAAGGCAATAAATAGGCCATGGTGGCGAAGTAATTACAATATACCAATTAAACACTGGAGTGATTGATGTGCAGAAGATGAATGTGCAAGTAGAGTTACTGGGGTGCAAAGGAGCAAGATAAATATACAGTATGGGGATGAGGTAGTTGGATGGGCTATTTACAGATGGGCTATGTACAGGTGCAGTGATCTGTGAGCTGCTCTGACAGCTGGTGCTTAAAGCTAGCGAGGGAGATATAAGTCTCCAGCTTCAGTGATTTTTGCAGTTTGTTCCAGTCATTGGCAGCAGAGTACTGTAAGGAAAGGCAGCCAAAAGAGGAATTGGCTTTGGGGGTGACCAGTGAAATATACCTGCTGGAGCACATGCTACGGGTGGGTGCTGCTATGGTGACCAGTGAGCTGAGATAAGGCGGGGCTTTACCTAGCAGAGACTTGTAGATGACCTGGAGCCAGTGGGTTTGGCGACGAGTATGAAGCGAGGGCCAACCAACGAGAGCATACAGGTCGCAGTGGTGGGTATTATATGGGGCTTTGGTGACAAAACGGATGGCACTGTGATAGCCTCTACTCAACAAACTGGATGCAGTCTATTTTGTAAATGACATCGCCGAAGTCGAGGATCGGTAGGATGGTCAGTTTTACGAGGGTATGTTTGGCAGCATGAGTGAAGGATGCTTTGTTGCAAAATAGGAAGCCAATTCTAGATTTAATTTTGAATTGGAGATGTTTAATGTGAGTCTGGAAGGAGAGTTACAGTCTAACCAGACACCTAGGTATTTGTAGTTGTCCACATATTCTAAGTCAGAACCGTCCAGAGTAGTGATGCTGGACGGGCGGGCAGGCGCAGGCAGCGATCGTTTGAAGAGCATGCATTTAGTTTTATTTGCATGTAAGAGCAGTTGGAGGCAATGGAAGGAGAGTTGTATGGCATTGAAGCTCGTCTGGAGGATAGTTAACACATTGTCCAAAGAAGGGCCAGAAGTATACAGAATGGTGTAGAGGTGGATCAGAGTATCACCAGCAGCAAGAGCGACATCATTTATGTATACAGAGAAGAGAGTCGGCCCGAGAATTGAACCCTGTGGCACCCCCATAGAGACTGCCAGAGGTCCAGACAACAGGCCCTCCGATTTGACACACTGAACTCTATCAGAGAAGCAGTTGGTGAACCAGGCGAGGCAATCATTTGAGAAACCAAGGCTATCGAGTCTGCCGATGAGGATGTGGGGATTGACAGAGTTGAAAGCCTTGGCCAGGTCAATGAATAAGGCTGCGCAGTAATGTCTCTTACTGATGGCGGTTATGATGTCGTTTAGGACCTTGAGCGTGGCTGAGGTGCACCCATGACCAGCTCTGAAACCAGATTGCATAGCAGAGAAGGTACGGTGGGATTTGAAATGGTCGGTAATCTGTTTGTTAACTTGGCTTTCGAAAGACCTTAGAAAGGCAGGGTAGGATAGATATAGGTCTGTAGCAGTTTGGGTCTAGAGTGTCTCCCCCTTTGAAGAGGGGGATGATCGTGGCAGCTTTCCAATCTTTGGGAATCTCAGACGATACGAAAGAGGTTGAACAGTCTAGTAATAGGGGTTGCAACAATCTTCTGAAGTGTACACTCGTAAACATTATTGTGGGAGTTTCCACAATATTTATTTTCATATTTCCTTTAATCGGTGAAGGAAAGTGAACAGGTGCACACTTTGGGAGGAAGAAGACATAATTAGTACATAGTCCAAAAAGTAAACTTCCCCAGTATATCCCATGGGCGGAGTTCTTTATTTTTTCCACACCAACTAACTAGACCACTAGATGGGAGTGTTGCCCTGGAATCAAACAGAACTAGACCCACGTTCACATAGCGTCTCGGAGTGTCATATCCCATGTAATCTTAATCATTATGATCTAAAAGGCAAACTGACCCTAGATCCGCATTGCTTCTCTAGGAATTATGAATACGGGCCCTGATTTACCAGCTATTATCTTCAGTGACAAAATAAAGATGAATTCAGATGAATGGCTTTGTATTATATAATACCTTCAGAAAATAAATCTTACACCAAGAGGGCAAGATTCAAACGTATGACCTTCTGGTCCCTATCTCATGACCTAGTCCACTAGGGTGAGTGCACCAGTCTTTTTTTGACTCATATTTCAAGCTGTTCAGTCAAAGTTAGGGGCTCTATTCAATCTGTATCGCTGATGTAAAGGTCATTTTCGATTGAGCCGACATCAATGCAGCGTTTTACCGTGAATGCAGTCTCCGCGACCACAGGAACATTCTTTAACTGTCAATCATGCTCCAAAGCTGAACTTCCACAAGACAGATTGAATGGAGCCATTGGAAATGCATACAGTTAGATAAGAAATGTTATTAGCTAAGAACGTTGGCTAAGGTTTTAAAACAAAAGAAATGCCAATAGATAAAAGGATAAGTAGTGTTTCGTTTTTAAATGTGTGTATATTTCCTCCAGTCCTTGTCTTCTCTCCTCACCTCCTCAAACGCATTGAAGGGAGGGGCTTGATTCTTCTCAGCCATTGCAGTTGTTATGGGGCCTTGCAGTATAGAAAGGCAGCCCAATTCTGATCCCCCCCCCCCCCCCCCACTAATTGGTCGTTTGATGATCTGATGTAATTAGTCAACATACTAATTAGTGGAAAACATATCAGAATTGGGCTGCCTGTGTGAACGCAGCCTAATTCTTTAAGAAAGGCTCTTCAACGGGCCAAACCTAACCCCGTTTCCTATATCTAGCCCCTTACCCTCAAGATCAAGTGGTCATGACATTCTATGGAGTCTTTACTTATTAGTGCTTGTGACATTCCGCGGAATCTTCACTTCTTTCACGTCTCCAAAGCTAAACGTACCAACATTACTACAAACTTACCAGCTTCAGTCAACTTGTCACTTGATTACTAGACATGGAGTTCGACATAAACATACATATTTTTGGTAGATGGGACCACTACTGCTCTTACACATCTTCTAACCATCATTTATATTGTACTTTCTGAAATATTGCCCCTCATTATGAATCCCACGTAGAATTGAAGTTTCATGCACCCCTACTATCCATAATTACTACATAACACTGACATAACTACACTCAAACTAGCACACAAGCTATGTCTATCTGTAACAATTTACTACATTTAACAATAGATTAGCCAAGTGAACTACCACTCTCCTAGTCCACTTAAAATGACTACAACATAACCATATAGTGCCAGTCGAACATCCTTCCATTAGCCCATTGGGGTCCGTGAAGACCGAGTTTGGGAATCCCTGATCTAAGCCAAAGTATACTGAAGAAAAATATAAACACAATATGCAACAATTTCAAAGATTTTACTGAGTTACAGTTCATATAAGGTAATCAGTCAATTGAAATAAATTCATTAGGCCCTAATCTATGGATTTCGCATGACTGGGAATACAGACATACATGATGATCACAGATACAGATACCTTGTGTGTCGCCTCATGCAGCGACACACATCTCCTTTGCATAGAGTTGATCAGGCTGTTGATTGTGGCCTGTGGAATGTTGTCCCACTCATCTTCAATGGCTGTGTGAAGTTGCTGGATATTGGTGGGAACTGGAACAGGCTGTTGTACACGTCGATCCAGAGCATCCCAAACATGCTCAATGGGTGACATGTCTCGTGAGTATGCAGACCATGGAAGAACTGGGACATTTTCAGCTTCCAGGAATTATGTACAGATCCTTGCGACATGGGGCATGCATTATTATGCTGAAACATCAGGTAATGGCGGCGCATGAATAGCACGACAATTCAAATTGCCATTGATAAAATGCAATTGTGTTCATAGCTTCCGTAGCTTATGCCTGCCCATACCATAACCCCACCTTCACCACGGGGAACTCGATTCAAAATGTTGACATCAGCAAACCGCTCGCCCACACAATGCCGTACGCGTGGTTTGCAGTTGTGAGGCCGGTTGGATGTACTGCCAAATTCTCTAAAATGACATTGGAGGCGGCTTAGGGTAGAGAAATTAACATTCAAATCTCTGGCAATAGCTCTGGTGGACATTACTGCAGTCGGCATGCTCCCTCAATACTAAAGACTTCTGCGGCATTGTGTTGTGTGACAAAACTGCACATTTTAGAGTGTAATGATCATCAGCTTCTTGATTTGCCACACCTGTCAGGTGGATGGATTATCTTGGCAAAGGAGAAATGCTCACTAACAGGGATGTAAACAACTTTGTCCACAACATTTGAGAGAAATACGTTTTTTTTTGAGAATGAAAAAATCCTGGGATCTTTTATTTCAGCTCATGAAACATGGGACCAAAACTTTACTTGTTCCGTTTATATTTTTGTTCAGTGTAGATTGTTTTATACATCAGTTAGGGTCTCTGTAAGCTACAATATGAGGTCCTAAACCTGGCATGAAAGTGCATCGTTGTAGCTGTGTGTGGTAATATAGTAAACATGTTTGCCTTGGGGTAAGTTGAGCCAATGACCACCATACCCCATTCAAATGATGATTACATTTTGTCAGTTGTTTGCAATGTATCGTGCATATGACTTCAAGCTAGTGCATTTTTGTTACAGAGCAGACATCATATACAAACTTAAAACAAGGAGGGGTCTAGCCACCCTTGAGGTTCTTGAGAGAGCAGCCAAGGAAGTAGAAGGCAAGAAGTCCAGTCGAGCAGCGGCAAGAGATGTATTTTTTTTAAATTTTGACTGAATTACACTGAAGGGGTACATTGACTAAAAACGAAAACAAACATGCACCTGTGTGAAAGATATGATAGAGTATGATAGAGTAGCAGAGGCACAGAAGATCTTATCTGATGACATGAAGTCTGGGCTTGGTCAACATATCAAGAAACTTGAGGAGCAGTTTCATGGGCTTAGTAGGCTCAAATGCAGAGAACTTGTCTACAAACTGGCACATCGAAACAGCATCGCTGTCCCAGACAACTGGTCAAGAAATGGAAGTGTAAGTGATATTGAACAGAGAGATCTATATCTGAATGTAGGTATATTTAAGATATACAGTAGGGTCTGAAATTATTGACGCCCTTGATAAAGATGAGCAACAATGACTGTATAAAATAAATAATTGATACGGAGCTATGTTGTATTCTACATTTCTGGGGAAATTATATTATTTTATACAAACTTGTTGGATGGATTTGCAGTTTAGGTTGCGTTTCAGATTATTTTGTGCCCAATATAAATAAATGGTAAATGATGTAGTGTCATTTTGGAGCCACTTTTATGACATTTGACCATCTAATGTTCCCACTCCTTATTCTTCACGATTCATTTAGGATTATCTGTAATCATGGTAGCATCCACATTATTTACAATAAAAGGGACTCCAAAATGACACAATACATTATTTACCATTCATTTCTATTCGGCACAAAATATTCAGAAACAACCAAAACAAACAGAAAATGCATCCAATAAGGTTGTAGAGTCACAAGCTTGATGTAGTCATTGCGTGCTACAGTAGGAATATGGGAACAAATACTTTTTGACTACTTTATTAATAAAAAATATTTAGGGGTGTCAATTTGGACCCCTACCTTTTTGAGATGTTTAACAATAAATAATACACCTCTTTCTCTGAGCAATTGTATTAGTATAAAATAATAATAGCCACATTTTTGGAGCATACACTATAGCTCAGTACTTTAATTACTTATTTTATACAGTCATTATTGCTCATCTTTATCAAGGTGGTCAATTTCAGACCCCACTGTACAATATACCACACCCCCATTCCATAAATTAAACTTCGACCTACGAGCACCATCACGGGACACCATCACCCACATGCCCCAAGGAGGCTCAACTTACCCCATACCCGGGGTAAATTGTGCCAAGAGACCACTTTTTTTGGACAAGCTATGTTTTTAAAACAATTATGTTTACATGAATTCTGATTATTTCCAGGGATACACAACATCCTGAAATATATATGTAGATATCTTTGTTTTCGAAAGAATACTATATTTCCCTTGATGCAGTGATGCTGAATGTAAAACACGGCATACCACACTCTCCCCTATTGGGTTAGGTTCATTTTCTGTCGCCACCACCAGAACAACGCACAACTCAGGGAGTCCAAACAATACGCAGACTCCCAATGTTGTTTCCCAAAGCTAGTTATAGTATGTTACGTGAGGGTGTGTGTCTACCTTGGTATATACATGGAAGGAGAAGAAGCTACTTGAAAGTATTGAGATGTGCCCCATGTGAGACTTCCTATCAGAACTTTCCCACTAGTGGGCAGTGAGAACTCAGAAATGTGTGCGTGATGGCAGCATTTTCAAAACATATGCCTCCCTTCTCATAGTGAGCATGGTTCATTTGGATATAATCACACACTTGTCAAACTACAAAGCCCTACGCATCAGCAATGAGTGCCTGTTGATGTGAGTTTGAAGAGAAATGCTGAAGTTACAGCCCTATTTATGTAGGGATGACAGCTGGGTGGGCAGGAAGACTGATGAATGGGTGGGTGGGAGTATGAATTGATGGGTGGATGGGTAAATGGATGTCTTGAGGCAACATGGTTGGGTGGATGAGGACGAGTGGCTGGGGAATGAAAGGCTGAATGTTTGGGAGGCTGGGTAGCAACATGACTGGGAGGCTAGGTGGCTAGGGAATGGAAGGCTGGTGGATGGATGTTTGGAGGCTGGGTGGCAACAGATTGATGGATAGTTGGGAGGCGGGGTAGATGGAAGGCTGGGGGCTGAGGAGTGAGAGTCTAGGGGGGAGGGGCGGTCTAATATCTTTGGCCCCTCTGCTAGAAGACTGGGAGGCTGGGTGGGTGCTGGATGGCTGGAGGAATGAGGGGTAGAGGCCTGAGTCTGGGGATGTGTAGATAATGGGGTCTAGGGGGGCGAGCAAGGGTGTAGCACTATCTTGTAGGTTCCGTCCACAGTTCTATGAATTTATTTAGGTAATATGTTATGTAAGTAGGGATAGACACAATTTAAACATTGAATTAACAAGAATCCGATGCATCGCACTTAAGGTGACACTAACTTCAAGGTTTGTCCCTGGATTACTTATACCAGGGAAGGGCACCTTTGATGTTTGTTTTAACTCATCATGAGGGGCCACAGTTGCTTGCAGGTCTGCGTACCCACATAAACATTTTTTTGTTGCAATTCTACACATTTTGCCATGTGGTCGTAGAGAAGATTTAGACATTTTATAACTCATTTCATGCAATTGACGCATTTTGCCATATGGCAGAGGAAAATTAGCTGTTTTACAGGGCCTTGGGGTGCCACCGCCAGTTGCCCATCCCTGACTAGCACTGAGTGTACAAAACAGTTGGACCATTCTTGATACACACGGGAAACTGTTGAGCGTGAAAAACCCAGCTGCGTTGCAGTTCTTGATGCACTCAAACCGGTGCGCCTGGCACCTACTACCTAGGATACCCCGTTCAAAGGCACTTCAATCTTTTGTCTTGTCCATTCACCCTCTGAATGGCACACAGAAACCAATCCACGTCTCAATTGTCTCAAGGCTTAAAAATCTTTAACCTGTCTCCTCCCCTTCGTCTACACTGGTTGAAGTGGATTTAACAAGTGACGTAAATAACGTATCATAGCCTGGTCACCTGGTCAGTCTATGTCATGGAAAGAGCAGATGTTCCTAATGTTTTGTACACTGTGTATATGGACAATCAAAGTTGGGTACCGACTATGAACTAATTGAGGCAATGTCTTGAGGAAAATAATTGTAGAATATGCATAAGATGAGTCATCCAAATGAAACATCCAGGGAAATGTTATATCTGTCAAACGCTAACAATTTCCAGATTGGCGATCACTGACAAGCATGACAATTCTTGCATTTTACAACTGAAACTAGTCGCTTCTAGGTCAACCTGGTGATGTTTTTCTTCAATTTCAAAGGAATAAAATGTACTTAGCTGTCAGTGCGTGGTAGCCTGCTGTGCATGTTTAACATTTCCTAGCACATTTTATTTGATTCTAGAGACTTGTTGAGGTTGAGTTCGGGATGAGAAAAGTGCTCTGAATGTATCGGAAAGCATTTACCATAATTGGTAAATAGTTTCCCAAAGAAATGTCAGACTGCCTGTGTCCCAAATGGCACCCTATTCCATTTACAGTGCACTACTCTAAAGGGACACAATATATTCCATCTCAGGTCTGCTGCACGTATGATAAGTGATTATCTTTCCATACAGTATTTACCTCAGGGACATGCGTTCATTGCGAGAGACTGATTCACCTGAGCACCGTTTAACTGAGAAGTAGTGGAGTACCGCTCCAAAGCGCTCTGCTAGTACTACCCCCTAGGGGGCAGTGTGTCATAGAAATACAATCCAAGACACTATTTCTATGGTGTGTGTCTAGCCTAGAGGGGGATTTGTATTCAAGTCTGGGGGTGTGTCCCAAACGGTGCCGTATTCTCTATAGTTCCCCCTATGGACCATGGTCAAAAGTAGTGCACGAATAGAGTGCTATTTGGGACGCATGCTGGGAGTATGGAGAGTTGGAGGTGCGGGGTTTGGGATGTGGGATTTGGGGAGCTGGGGAAGTGGGGATATGGGTCTGCGATGCTTCACCTGCTGCCACACTGATTAAAAGGTTAAGTGACTAATCAGTGGGTATGTTTACCTGCACATTAACAATTAGATATTAAACTGATTATGGCTGTAGGCCGAGTATGGCAAAAGTCATGTAAACAATTTACTCTGCTTCTCTTAATCGGCGTAATGTCAAAATCAAAGTGAACATACGCCGATTACAGCACCTGGTTTTCGAATTATTAAGACATGTAAATAGCTTAAATTGGCATCCAGCGGTGTATTTGATCTGCACAAGTCTCCCTCAGAATCAAATAGACTTCGCTAAAATAACATGAACACTGTGGTAGAACGTTTATTTTGATTGCCGATTTACTGCATTTATTTATCAGATGTGTCCATGTAAAGAGGATTATTGGGGAAATCGTTCTTCTTGCAAAGCATGTAAACGTTTTAAAACAAACTAAACTCAGCAAAAAAAGAAACGTCCCTTTTTCAGGACCCTGTCTTTCAAAGATAATTTGTAAAAATACAAATAACTTCACAGATCTTCATTGTAACGGGTTTAAACACAGTTTCCCACGCTTGTTCAATGAACCATAAACAATTCATGAACATGCACCTGTGGAACAGTCGTTAAGACACTAACAGCTTACAGACGCTAGGCAATTAAGGTCACAGTTATGAACTTAGGACACTAAAGAGGCCTTTCTACTGACTCTGAAAAACACAAAAGAAAGATGCCCAGGGTCCCTGCTCATCTGCATGAATGTGCCTTATGCATGCTGCAAGGAGGCATGAGGACAGCAGATGTGGCCAAGGCAATAAATTGCCATGTCCGTACTGTGAGACGCCTAAGACAGCACTACAGGGAGACAGGACGAACAGCTGATTATCCTCGCAGTGGCAGACCACGTGTAACAACAGCTGCACAGGATCGGTACATCTGAACATCACACCTGTGGACCAGGTACAGGATGGCAACAACTGCCCGAGTTACACCAGGAAAGCATAATCCCTCCATCAGTGCTCAGACTGTCCCAATAGGCTGAGAGAGGCTGGACTGAGGGCTTGTAGGCCTGTTGTTAAGGAAGGTCCTCACCAGACATCACCGGCAACAACGTTGCCTACGGGCACAAACCCACCATCGCTGGACCAGACAGGACTGGCAAAAAGTGCTCTTCACTGACGAGTCGCGGTTTTGTCTCACTAGGGGTGATGGTCGCATTTGCGTTTATCGTCGAAGGAATGAGCGTTACACCAAGGCCTGTACTCTGGAGCGGGATCGATTTGGAGGTGGAGAGTCCGTCATGGTCTGGGGCGGTGTGTCACAGCATCATCGGACTGAGCTTGTTGTCATTGCAGGCAATCTCAACGTTGTGCATTAAAGGGAAGACATCCTCCTCCCTCATGTGGTACCCTTCCTGCTGGCTCATCCTGACATGACCCTCCAGCATGACAATGCCACCAGCCATACTGCTCATTCTGTGCATGATTTCCTGCAAGACAAGAATGTCAGTGTTCTGCCATGGCCAGCGAAGAGCCCGGATCTCAATCCCATTGAGCACGTCTGGGACCTGTTGGATCGGACGGTGAGGGCTAGGGCCATTCCCCCCAGAAATGTCCGGGAACTTGCAGGTGCCTTGGTGGAAGAGTGGAGTAACATCTCACAGCAAGAACTGGCAAATCTGGTGCAGTCCATGAGGAGGAGATGCACTGCAGTACTTAATGCAGCTGGTGGCCACACCAGATACTGACTGTTACTTTTGATTTTGCCCCCCCTGCCCCCTTTGTTCAGGGACACATTATTCCTTTTCTATTAGTCACATGTCTGTGGAACTTGTTCAGTTTATGTCTCAGTTGTTGAATCTTGTATGGTTAATACAAATATTTCCATGTTAAATCTGCTGAAAATAAACGCAGTTGACAGTGAGAGGACGTTTCTTTTTCTGCTGAGTTTATTATATTAATCTGACTATCCCCAATAATCGTATTATTGTGTGCATGTAACCATTCTCTGACTTTCTTTTTGGTGTACACTGCCACTTCCATCTAAATGTGAATATGAAAGGTACATTTCTCACACTCTCCTGATGTTTATGTGTGTTTGTGTCTGAAATGGATCCCTACTCTTTATATAGTGCACTATTGACCAGGGCCCATAGGGTTCTGGTCAAAAGTATTGTACTAAAAAGGGGATGGGGTGCAATTTTGGATGTACCCTCACACTCTCCTGCTGTGTGTGCGTGTGTGTGTGCACACATGCCTTTATGTGTGCGTGGATAGATATTTTATTTGTGGGAGTGAGTGAATAAGACATACACACTTGCAATCTCCACACACACTTCAAATTGGGGAAAAGCCAGTCTTGTAAAGTCATGTCCCGTAAAAACCTATCCAGGACTAACGGTAATGCCATCATCAGTATTCCCTGAGCTGAGACACAGCGGGGGATGAGAGGCAGGACGGAGTAGCACTGTCTGTCTCTTTGCTATGTGGGAGAGGAGCAGGAGTACGTGTGAGGAGAGGGAAACGTGTAGGTCCGGAGGGTGTGATACAATAGAGCGGGAGGGGGAATTGTGTGAGTGAAGTGGGAGTGTGTGAGTGAAGGGTGTGTGAACAGTCTGGCAGAATGGTGTGTATCAGGTGTATGAACAGTATGGCAGAGAGGTGTGTATTGGGTGTATGAACGGTATGGCAGAGAGGTGTGTATGAACGGTATGGCAGAGAGGTGTGAATCAGGTGTATGAATGGTATGGCAGAGAGGTGTGTATCAGGTGTATGAACGGTATGGCAGAGAGGTGTGTATCAGGTGTATGAACAGTATGGCAGAGAGGTGTGTATTGGGTGTATGAACGGTATGGCAGAGAGGTGTGTATGAACGGTATGGCAGAGAGGTGTGTATCAGGTGTATGAACGGTATGGCAGAGAGGTGTGTATCAGGTGTATGAACGGTATGGCAGAGAGGTGTGTATCAGGTGTATGAACAGTTTGGCAGAGAGGTGTGTATCGGGTGTATGAACAGTATGGCAGGGAGGTGTGTATTAGGTGTATGAACGGTATGGCAGAGAGGTGTGTATCAGGTGTATGAACAGTTTGGCAGAGAGGTGTGTATCGGGTGTATGAACAGTATGGCAGGGAGGTGTGTATCAGGTGTATGAACAGTTTGGCAGAGAGGTGTGTATCAGGTGTATGAACAGTTTGGCAGAGAGGTGTGTATCAGGTGTTTGAACAGTATGGCAGAGAGGTGTGTATCAGGTGTATGAATGGTATGCAGAGAGGTGTGTATCAGGTGTATGAACAGTTTGACAGAGAGGTGTGTATCAGGTGTATGAATGGTATGGCAGAGAGGTGTGTATCAGGTGTATGAACAGTTTGGCAGAGAGGTGTGTATCAGGTGTATGAACAGTATGGCAGGGAGGTGTGTATCAGGTGTATGAATGGTATGGCAGAGAGGTGTGTATCAGGTGTATGAACAGTTTGGCAGAGAGGTGTGTATCAGGTGTATGAACAGTATGGCAGGGAGGTGTGTATCAGGTGTATGAACAGTATGGCAGAGAGGTGTGTATCAGGTGTATGAACAGTATGGCAGGGAGGTGTGTATCAGGTGTTTGAACAGTATGGCAGGGAGGTGTGTATCAGGTGTATGAACAGTATGGCAGGGAGGTGTGTATCAGGTGTATGAATGGTATGGCAGAGAGGTGTGCGTGGAGCATGTGAAATGTGTTTGCGTGGGGACAGGAGAGGACATCAGCGCTGGGGAGGTTAAGCACAGCACTCTAACCGAGAAATCTCAAATGCTGTTTGGTTTTATCTATAAGTAAAGTTATATTTTTCCTGGTAAATACATTTAATAGGCAGTCAATTGCAGCCATTATCGCTCTAGGGGATAGGCAAATTACTGTCCATGTCGAGAGAGAGAGAGAGAGAGGTACATTTTTGTCCAGACATGTTGATGTATCATGTATTTCAAATAAATAGGCCTATGCTGTTTTGAAAGGGGGGGAAAAATGGTCATTTAAAAAATGCATTGACTACAGGCAGCCCAATTCTGAGATTTTCCCCCAATTACTGACAAAAGAGCTGATCCGATTAAAAAAAAAAGATGAGAATGAGGCTGCCTGTGTAAAAGCCAGCCAGAGTCAACCGTTTTGATAAATCGCCTACATTGTTCCCTGCTGCTTTTAAGCAATTGATAAGAAACGTACTGCCATTGTATACCACTGGGCAGTTAATGTACACCATTCTCGCTATCTTATGTTCACTTCACTCTCCTAATAGCATCACACTACGCTGTGTTTGAACGTATAGTTCTTTCAATGACTGGCTCTTGAATTCATGTGAATAGAGAGGCATCAGCTACTAGAGCATCTTTCATAGTGCGCCGCTAAATCCCATTATGCGTCTTACAATCAGGCATTCATCGCTAGCTGAAATGACGCGTACAAAAGAGTATAACATGACCCCAGGTCAGATTTGACATTGCATTGCTGAAAGTGCAGAGATTCATATCAGGGCCCATAATAATATAGGGTCTCAGAGTAGGAGTGCGGATCTTGGATCGGGTCCCCCCTGTTTGCATGATGCGTCGTGCAGACCGCACCACCCTCTGGAGAGCCTTGCGGTTGTGGGCGTAGCAGTTGCCGTACCAGGCGGTGTTACAGCCCAACAGGATGCTCTCGATTGTGCATCTGTAAAAGTCTGTGTGTTTTAGGTGACAGGCCCAATTTCTTCAGCCAGGTTGAAGAGGTGCTGTTGCGCTGTTGCGCCTTCTTCACCACGCTGTCTGTGTGGGTGGACCATTTCAGTTTGTCCGTGATGTGTACGCCGAGGAACTTAAAACTTTCCACCTTCTCCACTACTGTCCTGTCGATGTAGATAGGGGGGTGCTCCCTCTGCTGTTTCCTGAAGTCCACGATCATCTCCTTTGTTTTGTTGACGTTGAGTGTGAGGTTATTTTACTGACACCACACTCCGAGGGCCCTCCTCCCTGTAGGCCGTTTCGTCGTTGTTGATAATCAAGCCTACCACTGTAGTGTCGTCTGCAAACTTGATAATTGAGTTGGAGGAGTGCGTGGCCACGCAGTCATGGGTGAACAGGGAGTACAGGAGAGGGCGGAGAGCGCACGCTTATGGGGCCCCAGTGTTGAGGATTAGTGGGGTGAAGATGTTTCCTCCCCTCATCACCTGGAGGCGGCCTGTCAGAAAGTCCAGGACCCAGTTGCATAGGGCGGGGTCGAGACCCAGGTCTCGAGCTTAATGACGAGTTTGGAGGGTACTATGGTGTTAAATGCTGAGCTGTAATCAATGAACAGCATTCCTCTTGTCCAGATGGGATAGGGGAGTGTGCAGTGTGATGGCGATTGCATCGTCTGTGGACCTATTGGAGTGGGTCTAGGGTATCAGGTAGGATGGAGGTGATATGATCCTTGACTAGTCTCTCAAAGCACTTCATGATGATGGAAGTGAGTGCTACGGGGCGATAGTCATTTAGTTCAGTTACCTTAGCTTTCTTAGGAACAGAAACAATGGTGGCCATCTTGAAGCATGTGGGCACAACACCAGCCAGCTGGTTTGCGCATGCTCTGAGGACGTGGCTAGGGATGCCGTCTGGGCCGGCAGCCTTGCGAGGGGTAACACATTTAAATGTTTTACTCACGTTGGCCACGGTGAAGGAGAGCCCACAGGCTTTGGTAGCGGGCCGTGTCATTGGCACTGTATTGTCTTCAAAGCGAGCAGAGAAGTTGTTTAATTTGTCTGAGAGATGTTTGTGTCTGTCGGTGCAATGCGTGAAAAAAACAGGTGTCTAAACCGACTCTGACAACATATCCCGAGTGAGCCATGTTTCCGTGAAAAAGAGAATGTTACAATCTCTGATGTCTCTCTGGAAGGCAACTCGTGCCCTAATTTCGTCCACCCTGTTGTCAAGGGATTGGACATTGGCAAGTAATATGCTCGGAAACGGTGTGTGGTGTGCTCGCCTTCTAAGTCTGACCAGTAGGCCGCTCCGTCTGCCTCTGCCTCTCCTGCGGTGACGACGTTGTTTTGGGTCGGCCTCTGTGATAAGATCCCATGTTCAGGGTGGAGGTCCGAACAAAGGATCCGCTTCGGGAAAGTCGTATTGCTGGTCGAATGTCCCGTGTTTTGCCCTGCAGCCACTTGCCTACCAATAGAGGACCACAATGGAACATTGATCCTATCATGTTCTACCTTTCCCAACTCTAATTTCATAAGATCTGTCTTCATGTTAATGCCATGTGCACTGTGTCCCTTGACACCCTTCAAAGTCCTTATCCAAACCACAGCAACTGAAGGGCGCACACACACACACACACACACGTGTTGAAATACAAGTTCTCGCTCGGCTTGGGCGGTATACCGTATACCGTGGAATTTGGAACTAGCCACAGGATCGTTCTTCAATACGGTCAATACCGTTTAAATTATTTATTTGAAGTTTTTTAATACATTTGATTATTTTAAGCTACTTTTTAAGTAAATACATGCAGTCAACTTGTGCGATATGTTACGAGATAAAGAAGATTGCGTTCATTTCACCTGTCACATAATTTTTCATTATGAAGCTTTCCGGTAGTCCCCAGTCACGTGGTGTTTGTTAACAAGCACACAACGACGAGATACCGGAGCCTTGTGATTCACACACTGTTGTGCAGCACATGCCAAGGGATCTATATAGTTACAGTATGGAACTCATAACTAAATGTTTACCAGCTATATATCTTATAACTATTAAATGAACTGTCTAAAAATGTGCTAAATACTCTGCAGTTGTGCATTTGGTTTGCTAATTTAGTAGCTAGTTAGCTATCTAGCTAAGTGGTTAGCTTCCGAAACCGAGCTTTGCTTAGTAACAGCAGAGAATTCCCTCCTGGATCAAGAGCCTTGCTGTTTAATGTTTGTTTTGTGCAGCAAACTGTGTAGGATTATTTTGTTACTTATATGACTTTATGAGCTGGGATGTCTGTCCTGAAAATAGTTTGGGTCAGATACTATTAAAATGTTTGCAATGCGCTCCTTAGCATTTTGTTAGCATTCTCTATGGGATTTTACATGTACATGTAGCGTTGCTAACCTTCGGATTAAAGAGGCTCAGTTGGGTTTGAAAATAGCGCCTTGTGTCCAGCGCCGGTATTAACGGATGGCACAATGTCGGTATGAAGGTATGACAATTTGGATACTGCCCAATCCTAGTTCTCATGCACGAGTACACAGAAATGTTCAAAAACACACTCTCTCTCAAACAAGCACACCGGTAATAGCTGGCTTTTGTCCGTTTAAAGAAATGATGAAGCTGATAAATAAAATTGGTTGGGAGAAGACAAAAACCCATCGCAACATTTTTTTTAATATATATTTTTTTAAACTTTTACCCCTTTTTCTCCCCAATTGGTAGTCACAGTCTTGTCCCATCGCTGTAACTCCCATACGGACTCGGGAGAGGCGAAGGTCGAGAGCCATGCGTCGCCCGGAACACAACCCTGCCAAGCCTCACTGCTTCTTGACACACTACCCGCTTAACCTGGAAGACTGCCTTACCAATGTGTTGGAGTAAACACAGTACACCTGACGAACGAAGTCAGCTTGCGGCCAAACCCTCCCCTAAGCCAGACAACGCTGGGCCAATTGTGCGCCACCTCATGGGTCTCCCGGTCACGGCCGGCTGTGAAAGAGCCTGGGATTGAACCTGGGTCTGTAGTGATGCCTCAAGCACTGCGCCACTTGAGAGGCGCAAAATGGTTTTTTACCTATTCGTCGATGGAAATACATTTGACTGGTCATGCTTGTCGGTCTATAGATTAATTAGCTAAATTTTGTGGAATTAAATTGGCGAGTGTGTACAGTGTATTCGTTATGAATTTTATTTATCACACGCGCACAGCATACAGATACAGAGCCTTTAAACAGAAAATCTGTCAGACAGCGCAAGAGATGCTGCTGCAGCATCTTGTGGTGCGTCAGTGATCTTCAGGTCGGAAAATCGGAGCTCTAGAAAGAGGCCCGAGTTCCCGATGTTTAAATTCTGAGTTGGATGACTAAGTGGCTTCCGTCTGGCCACTCTACCATAAAGGCCTGATTGGTGGAGTGCTGCAGAGATGGTTGTCATTCTGGAAGTTTCTCCCATCTACACAGAGGAACTCTGCAGCTCTGTCAGAGTGACCATCGGGTTCTTGGTCACCTCCCCGACCGAGGCCCTTCTTCCCTGATTGCTCAGTTTGGCCGGGTGGCCAGCTCTAGGAAGAGTCTTGGTGGTTCCAAACTTCTTCCTTTGAAGAATGATGGAGGCCACTGTGTTCTTGGGCACTTTCAATGCTGCAGAAATGTTTTGGTACCCTTCCAAAGATCTGTGCCTCGACAATCCTGTCTCGGAGCTCTACAGACAATTCCTTCAACCTCATAGTTTGGTTTTTGCTCTGATATGCACTGTCAACTGTGGGACCTTATATAGACAGGTGTGTTCCTTTCCAAATCATTGCCATCAATTGAATTTACCACAGGTGGACTCCAATCAAGTTGTAGAAACATCTCAAGGATGATCAATGGAAACAGGATGCACCTGAGCTCAATTTTGAGTCTCATAGCAAAGGGCTTGAATACTTACATAAATAAGCCATTTTTTAATAGATTTGCTCACATTTCTATGGGGTATTGTGTGTAGATTGATAAGATTTTTTTTATATAACACATTTTAGAATGAGGCTGTAACGTAAGAAAATGTAGAAAAAAGGAAGGGGTCTGAATACTTTACGAATGCAATTTATAAACTAGGAGTAGTAGCCTAAGTATTGGTGTCCATTGGTTTACTCCAATTAGTGGAGGTAGGCTTGGAGTAAAATAATAAAGAAGGAAAATGTTTTAAATATAAGTAAAAATATATATGGCGGATTGGAAATGACGAAGACAATTACATTGATAGAACCCACAATATTTCTGCAATATTAAAGCTGATCTACCCCCCCCCCATAAAAAAAACTAAAAAACATGTACACTACTGTTCAAATGTTTGGGGTCACTTAGAAATGTCCTTGTTATTGAAATACAATTTTAAAAAATGTCCTGGCAATAAAATAACCTGGCATTAAAATAACATAAAATTTATTGGAAATACAGTGTAGACATTGTTAATGTTGTAAATGACTATTGTAGCTGGAAACGGCTGACTTTTTTATGGAATATCTTCATAGGCGTACAGAGGCCCTTTACCAGCAACCATCACTCCTGTGTTCCAATGGCATGTTGTGTTAGCTAATCCAAGTTTATCCAAGGTTCGATTACAGGCTCAAAATGGCCAGAAACAAAGAACTTTCTTCTGAAACTCGTCAGTCTATTCTTGTTCTGAGAAATGAAGGTTATTCCATGCGAGAAATTGGCAAGAAACTGAAGATCTCGTACAACGCTGTGTACTACTCCCTTCACAGAACAGCTTAAACTGGCTCTAACCAGAATAGAAAGAGGATTGGGAGGTCCCGGTGCACAACTGATCAAGAGGACAAGTACATCTAGTTTGAGAAACAGACGCCTCACAAGTCCTCAACTTGTTAAATAGTACCCGCAAAACACCAGTCTCATTGTCAACAGTGAAGAGGCGACTCCGGGAAACTGGCCTTCTAGCCAGAGTTCCTCTGTCCAGTGTCTGTGTTCTTTTGCCCATCTTAATCTTTTCTTTTTATTGGCCAGTCTGAGATATGGCTTTTTCTTTGCAACTCTGGGCTATGGCTGCCGCACTGCGGTTAGTGATCCTCCTACGATTACTCTTCAAAGCCAACCTCTGCCTGTTTGAAGTCGGGGTTCTACATGATGCTTGATCCCTCAAGGACATTAGAAATCTGTGTGTGTAGGGTTTTCATGTTTGATTTCGAGATACGAGTTATGCCAAACAGATCTAGCTAGTGCCCATTAGTATCCTGCAACCTTACGTAGGCTCTGTGGTTTAGTCAAATGTTGATCCCTTACGTAGGAAATCTTTGCGATCGACTTCACAAACGCAGCTTGACTGCTTAGTCGTGGCAAAGGGTTCGCCCCAAATGGCACCCTATTTTTTGGTGCAATATTCCCTTTTAGTGCAGAGCCCCATAATGGCTGGTCAAAAGTAATGCACTATAAAGGAAATAAGTTGCCATTTGGCACACAGACAAGCTTTCTCCTAGCGTAGTTTTGGGATCTGCTACATTAGAAGAGTATCCTGAAGGAAGAACTTTAAAAAAGAAAGTTGTGTATTAAAGCAATTTTAGGGATAAAAATGGGTCAAGTTTTGATGTGCTGCTGCTTTGAGAACAGAGGCATATCTGTTGCGTCCCACAGTCAAAGCATACCGGTCTCAATCGGAAAAGGAACCAGACGAGGTTGATGTGGAACGTATTGCCTGTTCCAATTTTTATATGCACTATTTTGCGCTGTGAAGATTGAAAAACTGAGATTTGAACAGATATGTATTTGTCTTTCCACAGCGAGCATGGATTACAACTTGTCAATGAGCAGCAAAATGTTCATCAGACAATAAAAAAATCAAGCTTGATTTCTTTTCTTTTCAAGTGTGCAGTTTTAACATGCATATTCAGTGGTTGCTATCTGAACGAGCACCTTGAAGAAGTTGCAGGGATTCTACTGTTTTGCATATCAGTTGCATCTGGATCAGCAATCCTAACCTGCACCCCCCCCCAATCCTAACCTTAACCATTAGCGGGGGAAATGCAAAACTGACAGAAGATCAGTATCTAGGGACAAATTCACCCCACTTCTCTGCTCTCACACAGAAACAAGCAGGGGTCAAATAGCCATTTTGTGTCATATCTGAGAGGTCTTACCTCAACAGCAGCAGGGTTGTATACACTAGGCCCAAAATGGAAGAAAACGGACAAAAATGGGGATGTACTATCTTAACTTGTCCAATAAGAAACAGTTGTTTTCGTTTTCCGTTGCAAAACATTTTGGTACAGTGTGCCCTAATTAGTATGACCCAGGGCCCATTATACTGCAGCTGCTCGATTCCAAATCCATGTGCAATCCCTATCCCCTTAGTGCCCAGGCATTTGAAAGGCTAATGGACTGTAGGTACAAACAATCCTTTTTACATAAATACTCAAGGGCTAGGGTTGTGTGTGTGTGTGTGTGTGTGTGTGTGGGTGGAAACAGTACAGTGTGAGTATTTTAACATGGCTGCACCCACATATGTACCGCAAAACAGCAGACTCTCACAGTTCCCATGACAACAGGTAGAAGTCACTCAGATCTTATTTACTTGTAATTGCACACGCCGTGCACAAAGTAACCAAACTTTTTAAATTAGACAGGACAATTATCTTGTGATTGAACAACAATTAAATTTGCATAAATAAAAGCAGCCCCGTCTCACAGACATTGATGGAGCAGTGGAAAAGTTTTGGGTTTTAAGATATGCTGCTTAAAGGGGGACTGACTGAACACAACTATTCTGCATGTGTTTTTCTGGTGCTCATTAAAAAAACGAGATTTGGGTCTTGGGGGTGTGGTATGTTCGCATATCGTACCCTTGCACTTACTGTTGTTTTGTCCCTCCCGAGCCACCGTAGCAACAACAGTCACTCACTTCCTCCAAAAAGAGGAAAATCAAGAAATCTGTCATCCATTTTGACGTTTTTGCCAAGGTCTTAATAGCACAATTTTACATCTAGCTAAGTTGTTTGGTGCAGTATTTCTCAAGTAAGAAAATGTGCATGAAAAACTAGTCAGTGCCCTGCATACAGTTTATTTGTCAATAAAGCTAGTAGTAGCTAGCAGGCACATTGAGCAGCCAGGCCATGTTAGCTAAATCAGCTTATAAAGTCACTTGCTAGTGGCCATGTGGTAGACTCTCAATTCTCCTTTTGCCCAAAAATGTGGCAGACTCAAGTGATCACTATCAAAAACATTAGCAATTGGCCACCCCATAAAGGACTTAGAGGCCAAGTGTTCTTTCAACAACATAACATTGGCGCCGTGTTGTCTTATGTAAACAAGTCTGTGGTGCTGCGTAATGGGCAGGTCTGTCTCAATAGCCGTGTTCGAGAGCATCAAATCCATGATGCATTGTGGTGACTGACTGATCTACAAATAATAATGAGTAGTTCTTTACGGTGCTAAATGATTTGTAGATCAGTCAGTCGGCAGTTGCTTGCACTGTCGTCTGCAATGTCGAACAAGCCCAATGTCTGTAGATTCTGGCTGCTATGATCGGATAGAGCGCAGTCAGCGCAGCTGTTTCTCTGTGCATGACTATTCTACTGTCATGACGTTGGCAGTGGGGGTAGGTTTATGACAGTCATAAATACCTCTTTTTCTCTTCCCTACTGATGTGACATAAGAAAACCCCTTGGTTAACATAGAGATTCTGGGGACATCAGAAAGTGGGGGGAAATGAACTATATTCTGGTAATCCGACCAACTGAACATATGCGGTGGTACTTAAGGTATATTATGTCAGTTCGGTTGCCCTCTGACACATTCTCATCAATGATAGAATGACATAAACTCTACTGTGGAAAGTCTAAACGTCAGAGGTATCGGATTCACATGGAATTGTTGTTTAATTGAAATGTTTGAATATGACATTATTTGTGAAGAGGTGAAATGTAATTTTAGCTTCCAAATGAGAGATCTGTGCTTTCATAAGCTTTCCTCTGCTCACAGTGGCCCGCCCCTGTGAAGAGGCATGGGTTGTAAACTTTTCAGACACACCCCTCTCCCTCCACTATAAAAGCCATTGACAAGAATATAACTTTCTGTTCCGGGCACACCAGGATGACGATCCTGTGTCAGAATGGTTCAGATAATAACTACAGAACTAAGCCAATATCAGCATGGACTGTGAATGGTATGAACTTTGAACTCGTATTCACTACAGAAGTGATATCTCCTATCCGTTGAGTTAGCAACAGCTAATCGCAGGTTAGGAAGGACAGTCCGAGTATCCCGTCTACTACACACAACGTTACTCCAACGTATCCCGTGACTACCAGAGACATTCTCCAAAGGACAGAGGACTCGGGTTGGCGATACGGTCTGCCATCTACCACCAACCTACTGAAGCGCAGCTCAGAGTAAATATGTATTGCATTTTCCTTTTCAAATGGGCGGTAATTTAGAATGCATCAGATACTGTATTTACGATAGCACAGCTCGCCTATGTTCCAGTCTCCCGCTCTTTCACTAAGACTCAGCCCCTTCCCTTTGTGTAACAAGCTGTCATATCTATTCCGCCCGCTAGGGACGTTTTTCTGTATGACGTACTTTGTAATCAAGTTATGATTTAATTGTGTATGTGTGTTTCTGTGTGATTAGTTAGGTATTTAGTAAATAAATAATTAAACCCAATTTTGTATTGCTAATTCAACTTGTTAGCCAGGATTCTTGCAGATAACAAAGGATTTACCACTTTCAGATGAGACTGAATAAAATGACGATTAATGTGACTGCTATTTAGTAAAATATTACTAAATCTTTAAGAGTTTATTCGGAAGATAACAGCTCTATAAATATTCTTTCGTGGTGTCCCTCTCTGGTTAATTAATATTTACATGATTAGTTCAATCAGGTAATATTAATTACGGAGAAATTATTTTATAGAATAGCATGTCATAGCAATTAATCTGGCATAGTCAAAGACACGACACTACCATCTTGTGTTAGTGGGAAAGTGGGCATGATTGTAATCCAAACCCAACCCTCATGTAAGTCATGACGAACTTCGTTACACAAATCTCACAAAACTCTGTTTTGGAATATACAGACTTATATGATCAAAATGATCCTACTTACACTTCAGTCAATTTTGGCACTGGAATAAATGTTTGACTAAAATTGATGCTACATAGGACGTTTTCAACGTGAGAAGTTGGTTATTATATTCAGTTGCGCTTAAAAGTTGTGGGTATCCTAATATGGTATTTTTTTAAATTAAAAGTTCAACTGTCACGCTCAAAGTTGACCCTCAAGAGTAGGGTGAAGTTTCCCCTAGACACTGAACTTGGGTCAATTTCGCATTTACCCCAATAATGGTTGAGTTAGGATAGAGGGAGGGGAAGTTGATCCTAGATCTGTACATAGGAGAAACGTCACCGCGGAGCATTGACTCTCCTTCTGTTTACCTCTAGTGACCTTTTGATGACCCTACTTCCGTCCTTTTTTAGCACGGCTGGATAGTGACAAGTCTGACAACCCATTTTAGCGGAGAAATCAAGGTGATCTTATCAAAAAAACAACCACAAGTTGCCATAACATGGCACAGCACTTCATCCCAAGCGAGTTTGAAACACTGCCGTTCGGGCACTAGGCTTTTTGAATTGACTGTGCGCAGGGCATAGGCACACTTTAGACATCTTCTCATGGACATCCCGGAGGCAAACAAACATTTGGAAATGAATGCGGTTCTGAATAATGTCCTCAGGTTGTGTTTGGTAAGCGCTATCAAAATGGCGGCCGTTATTTGTAAAGGGAGATGGGACATTCAAATGCATTAAGGGAAAACATAACTGGTCCAATGTATACGGATTTTATTATTTTATTTCTACAGCGAGCACGGATGACACTTGGATGACTAACAAATGAGCTGTAACCATAGCATTAGAATGAATAATTGTATTTCTAATGGCCACAACGCTCGACAATCAATTCAATAAATGAGTTGAATACAGCCCAAATGCTCAGAAACCAGTGAGAAACACTACTCCAGCACACACGATTTAGCCTGGACCCCAAACTGATCTGCTACATTTCACAATATTAGTCATCCCACCGTTGAAACCCATTTGAGCCTGCGTCTGTAATGACAGACATTATTAAAAAAATATATGTTAGCAATTGGATGAGTTGGATCACCTTCGACCAATCACAAGATGACCTAATCCAAAGTACAGTGTCTGACCATGTGGGTTTCCATGCTAAAATCACCCTGTTTCTGAGAGGATGCTAATTGGAACAGTTCATTTCAACCCTTTCCAAGTACACAGATATTAGGGTTGCATCCCAAATGGCACCCTATTCCCTTACATAGTGCACTAGTTTTGACCAGGGAAGGGCCCAAAAGTAGTGCACTATGTACAGAATATGTTGGCATTTGGGACTCAGACAAATAAAGCGTGCAGAGGACACATAAGAGAAACTGTCATCATACTGAGAATTGATGTTTCCTCCCAGGACTGCAAAGAAAGACTATGTGGTGGTGTACATGACTGTTCATAAGACACTTCTTGGAACACTGTCTTCTCTTCCATGAAGTCCTCCTTTCCCTTCCATGAAGGGAAAGGAGGGCTGATGTATGTGTGTGTGTTTGTGTGTGTGAGGGGGGTGGGGTCACCGGGGAGACAGCACGCTGTTACAGTCCTCCGCCATCTCAAACAGGAAGTCATGCGGTCCACTTCGGCTAGCGATTTCACTGGCCGTCTACTAGCTTTTGCTCTGAAGCTCCGCCATAATGTAGCGCTGCGATAGGAGGAACTCCAGCGCGTGGGCTGGCAGCAGGGTAGAGGCCGTGGCCTCCGTAGGCCGCATGATGCAACGAAGTATAGCCGTCCAGGTCCTGGCACTGCGCAAGCAAGGGGTCGGCAGCTTAAAGAGACAGAGAGAGAGAATATTTGCATTTTAACTGACCTTAATCGAACTCTTCAACATATCATGAAACAGCCGAAAGGCAAATGCATTTCATAAAAATTGAAAAACAAGGCCGGAGCTTAAAATAGTTAAAACCACCCAACAGTTTCCTCTCACCCCCCTACAAATGACAATCAACTCACAACTATTATTCAGCTTGTTCTATGCAAAAATCAACCCTCAATCAAGCCGCCAACAAAAACCTGTTCTTGCCTCTGGATTCACTGAGAGAGATGGAGATTTAAAGTTATTTCTGCACAGTTTTGACAGGGGGAACAAACAAGAGCTCTAGAGGATTATCTTTCTCCCTCCCCTCCCCCCCTTCTATTTGTTAAAATCTCACCACCTCTCTGGCTGTGGGCGATACCAGTGAGACACATCATGACACACACACAGTAATCAGAGGCTTACCGTGCTGTTCTGTTCCAATCTTACGCAGTGATCTCACAGCTCATGCTCATTCACCACAACCATTTTGGATCTGAAGAAACCTTTCTATACATATTGGCCCATGATATCAAACTCTTCCAGTGACGAAGACATGGATGTCTCATGATAGGCTGTGGTATGCAAAACAGGTCAACTTTGAGAACCTGATGACCAGCTCCAGGATAGCAGGGTCACTGCCAAAACTTGTTGTGCACTTTAATAAAGCTTTTCACGGTCACAAGTCTCTCTGGGTAAATTGCAAATCATTAAGTAAAAATTCATTCATACTTGTTTTCAGCACTTTTATTTCCATGACTGATCAAAACTTGTTTTATCGTGGCTCCCTCTTGTCCCTCTGCAGCAGACATATGGCGAGCAATATGTTTGGAACATCAAATCCCAATTAAATCAGAGTATCGAATCACAACACAGAATCGTGAGAAAACATTGTATCGTGAGGTCCCTGGCAATTCCCAGCCCTAGTGTGTCACACTCCCTCTGTTATTCTCCGCCGCCCACAGCCTCAGCTCCTCCGGTCTGTCTTTCAGCTTCTCCTCCTTCTGCTGATACCACTCTTCACTCCTTTCCCCCCCCTCTTCTTCGTCTCCCGGCCAGAGGCTGCATGCTCCGCGGGGGATCAGGTGGTCGTGGGTCTTCAGCAGTTCCAGCTGGTTAAAGCTCTCTGGAACTCCTCCACACTGTACTAACTGCCCATGCACACTCACAGTCAACTGATATAGAGAGGAGATATCAGGTCATTTTTATTAATTATGAACTACTTAATTAACTGCAGAGAGAGAGCGAGAGAGCGTGAGAGAGCGCAACACATCAATATTTATCAACAACTTAATTAGGCTACTGTGAGAAAGACCGACAGCTACTATTTCGTAAGGGATCCAATTTGACTGATCAAAACGATTCTGAACGAAAATATAAAATGTTACACGTAAAGTGTTGGTCCCCTGTTTCATGAGCTGAAATAAAAGATCAGAGATTTCACGTTGAATAAAGGAATGTGAACATTTTTACTTCTGAATCTAGATATTCACCATATTTGACAGAACACTAAAGTATAATGACACCAATGTTGTCTGTATCATGTACAGTTCACAGGTCACAGGGTCTTAGAGGAGGAATGTATAGGTCTAAAAAGGGCCTAAATTGCCACTTTCATCACGATTTTCCCCCCAAAATGATTTGTGATACAAATGTAAAAAAACATGTCAAACATCCTTCCTCCCAATGAAGTTACTACGTGAGAATTGCCAGAACAATGACTTACCAAATGCTGGTGTGTAATTTTTATTTTACCTTTATTTAACTAGGCAAGTCAGTTAAGAACAAATTCTTATTTTCAATGACGGCCTAGGAACAGTGGAACTGTCTTGTTCAGGATCTGTCTTGTTCAGAACGACAGAGTTGTACCTTGTCAGCTCGGGGATTTGATCTTGAAACCTTTCGGTTACTAGTCCAACGCTCTAACCACTAGGCTACACTGCCGGGCCAATTCACCCAATTCATTCAAAGTATTTTGTCCTCCTTTGATGTTAGGGAAAGGCCCCTGTAGTCATGGAAATGTTGCATTGAGAGTTGGGAAGCGCAGAGAAAAGATATCAAGTTGTTCATGCTTAATGACTACACTAAGTGTAGAGCAGTGGTTCCCAAACTTTTTATAGTCCCGTACCCCTTCAAACATTCAACCTCCAACTGCGTACCTCCTCTAGCACCGGGGTCAGCTCACTCTCAAATGTTGTTTTTTGCCATCATTGTAAGCCTGCCACACACACACACACACACTATATGATACATTTATTAAACATAAGAATGAGTGTGAGTTTGTCACAACCCGACTCGTGGGAAGTGACAAAGAGCTCGTATAGGACCAGGGCACAAATAATAATAAATAATTTTGCTCTTTATTTCGCCATCTTACATATAAAACCTTACGTGTTCATCAAAAATTGTGAATATCTCACCACAGGTTAATGAGAAGGGTGTGCTTGAAAGGATGCACATAACTCTGCAATGTTGGGTTGTATTGGAGAGAGTCTGTCTTAAATCATTTCCCACACAGTCTGTGCCTGTATTTAGTGTTCATGCTAGTGAGGGACGAGAATCCACTCTCACATAGGTAAGTGGTTGCAAAGGGCATCAGTGTCTTAACAGCGCGATTTGCCAAGGCAAGAAACTCAGAGCGCTCCCTATCCAGAAATCTAGCAGTGGCTTCTGATTAAATTAAATTTTCACAGAACCGCTTGTTGCAATTTTGATGAGGCTCTCTTGTTCAGATATCGGTGAGTGGACTGGAGGCCGGGCATGAAAGGGATAACGAATCCAGTTTGTGTAGTCCATTTCGGGAAAGTACCTGCGTAATTGCGCACCCAGCTCACTCAGCTGCTTCACTATATCACACTTTACATTGTCCGTAAGCTTGAGTTCATTTGCACACAAAAACTCATACAATGATGGAAAGACCTGTGTGTTGTCCTTGTTAATGGAGACAGAGAAGAGCTCCAACTTCTTAATCATAGCCTCAATTTTGTCCCGCACATTGAATGTAGTTGCAGAGAGTCCCTGAAATCCTAGATTGAGATCATTCAGGCGAGAAAAAATATCACCCAGATAGGCAGTCGTGTGAGAAACTCGTCATCATGCAAGCGGTCAGACAAGTGAAAATGATGGTCAGTGAGGAACTTTAAGCTCATCTCTCAATTCAATGAAACGTGTCAAATCTTTGCCCCTTGATAACCAGCGCACTTCTGTATGTTGTAAAAGCGTTACATGGTCGCTGTCCATATCATTGCAAAATGCAGAAAATACACGAGAGTTCAGGGGCCTTGCTTTAACAAAGTTAACCATTTCACTGTAGTGTCCAAAATGTATTTCAAGCTGTCAGGCATTCCCTTGGCAGCAAGAGCCTCTCGGTGGATTCTGCAGTGTACCCAAGTGGTGTCGGGAGCAACTGCTTACACCTACGTTACCACTCCACTATGTCTCCCTGTCATGATATCTGCACTGATGGCGCAAAAGCCAACACATCTTGACCACCAAAGTCCATTTGATGTCACAAAGCTGTCCAGTACTTTAAAAATATCCTCTCATGTTGTCCTGGTTTACAGTGGTTTGCAGAAGAGGATGTCTTCCATAATTGAACCCCCATAAACGTAACGGACATATACAAGGAGCTGTGCCAGGCCCGCCACGTCTGTTGACTCATCCAGCTGTAACGCATATAATTCACCGGCTTGTATGCAAAGCAGTAATTGTTTCAAAACATCTCCTGCCATGTCACTGATGCGTCGTGAAACAGTGTTGTTTGATGAAGCCATCGTCTTTATAGTTTTTTTAGCCTTTCCCCCCAGCATTGTCCCAGCCATATCCGCGTCAGCAGGAGGAATTAAGTCCTCCACAATAGTATGGGGCTTGCCTGTCCTAGCCACTCGGTAGCTCACCATATCAGACCATATCAGCCCCTTATTATTAATGGTATCTGCTGCTTTTATACATGTCTTACTACTCGAAAGTCGTCTTTAATCTAGCGCAAAAAACTCCCGCGGCTTATTTTTCAAATTGTCATACTTCGTTTCTAAATGTCTGCGCAATAGTGAACGTTTCCCGCGAGACAGTAACGGTTAATGTGGTCGGATGTTAATTATTTGACTAGGCTACCTGTATTTGACATTGTGTTGTTATTTTGCTGAACACTGGATGGTTTAATTTTTTTTTTGGCAGTGAAACGAGGCTACTCAGGCGAGAAAAAACCTCACCCAAATGTATAGCCCCGTTGGAAAATATAAATGTACTGTTTGAAAATGTGAAGACTTATATATATAAATATCGTTTAAAAAAAATATATACATGTTTTGGCGTACCCCCGAACGCATTTTTGGCTTACCCCCCGACGGCATTGCGCGTACCCCAGTTGGGGAATACCTGCTGTAGAGAGAAAGTAGAGAGCGTGCGAGAGAGACAGAAAGATCAAGAGAGAGAGGAAAGAGAAACAGAGAAGAGATGCAACAACAATTTAGAGAGAGAATTCTGTGCTTGACATAATAATGATGATTTTAAACTAAGATTACTGAAGGTGTGTGTGTGTGAGAAAGAGAGAAGGCAAGGAGAAACAATACATTAATATAATTCAACAATCAACAACTTCATTAGGCTACTGTGAGAAAGACAGACATCTAGAACAAGAGACGTAAGAAAAGAGAAGGGGAATAAAATATATAGTCCTATTGGGCGATTCCATGCCAGCGTAGCCTAAATTATTTTTTATATCTCCGAGTGTTCTGGCTATTTTTAGATAGAAATTTCATTGGGAGGAAGGATGTGCTTTTTTTGTAGGGGGATATAATTTAAGACGATTAAAAAAATGGAATATGTCTTGATTCTGAAATAAAATTGTTCACATTCATTTATTCAACATAAAAAAATAATAGTAATATTTCAAAACTACCCTTTTTGATTTTGTTAATTTTAAGATATATTGTTTGGAACAATATACTCTACAAGTAAATCACATTTCCAGAGTGGGCTCTCAGCTAATACTGAAGGTATGATCAATTTATGAGCACCACCAACACAGTGAAAGGGAAATTCATTTAATGGAAACTCCCTCTGGTGACTTGCTGAATGTGCAATCCTAAAGGAGGGCTGTGATTGGTTAATGACCTAAAACGTCAATTGCTATGTATAAAATGAGTCATATCATTAAAAGTACCAGAGAGCCTACTCTGGAAATGTGATGTTTGAAGAGTATATTGTTCCAAACAATGTCGAAAAATAAGCTAAATCAAATTAGGGTCGTTTTAAGATATGAATATTTATAATGCTAAATAAAGTGATGAACATTTGTATTTCAGAATCAAGATACTCCATATTTGAGAGAACATTATAAGGAGTATATTGACAGCATAATGTTGTCTGTATCATGCATGGTTCACAGATCATAGAGCAGGGTTTCCCATATTCGGTCCTCGGGTCCTCAAAAGGCGCACGTTTTGCTTTTTGCCCTAGCACATCACAGCTGATTCAAATAATCAACTAATTAAAAAACCACAACGTGCACCGCTTGAAGTCCCGAGGACAGAGTTTGGGGAGCGCTGTCATAGAGTCTTACAGGAGACATAGGTCCAAAAACGGCCTAAAATGGCCACTTTCATCATGATTCTCCCCAAAAAGTTGTTTGTGGTACAAATGTAAAAAGCATCCTTCCTCCTAATGAAGTTATTACTATGTGAGAATTGCCAGAACAATCTGAGACACATATTATATTTTCATACTATGCTGGTGTGAAATCGCCCTGTTCATTCAAAGTAATTTGTCCCCTTTTGATGTTAGAGAAAGGCCCCCCTGTAGTCATGGAAATGTTACATCGAGAGATGAGAAGCAGAGAGAAAAGATAATGACTGTACTAAGCATGAACAACTTAATTACTGAGAGAGACACTAAAGATATAGCCTAGGCCTTTTTGGGCCATTTGTCCCAATATGATGTTATCATGAAAATGTTCCAATTACATAATCAGTGTAGTCTAGCCTAATATCTGCGTTTTTACCCAAATGAAAGGCACTACACAAATGGAAATAAAAGCACATTATGTCAAAAAGCCTGTCTGATGAGGTTGTTTTAGTGTCTAATGAATTCCCATTTGAAGCTAGCCATAATAAGGATGAGCCACACAATACTGGGTGCGTTCGTAAAGTCACTCTAGCTATCTACTCTGTTTTCAGAGCACTCTCACGGTTTTCCCATATTTGGGCTACTTTGAAAACGATGTGGCGGGAGCAGGTTTTTGGGTTACGTCTAAGATGCAGTGCAGCCGATATGGCATTTCTCTTCAAATATGTATATTTTTATTTAAATATGTAGATATTTCCCTGTGAACTGCTGCTGCTAACGATCAGGCAGTGAGGCAGGCTGTTGCTGAGTGAGTGAGTGGTGGGGAGGGCCGGAGGGGGGTGTGTGTGTCGAGAGAGCACTGCAGCAGGCAGCTTAGTCCACTATTGGCTGAGTCACTCGAGTGAGAGGAGACAAGGCAGCATGCGCGCATGTCGTGACAACTTTTTACCTGTTGTCATTATGGAAACACCTATTTTTTTCCATAAAACATTTTAACACGCTAGAACTGATGCGCTTCAAGAAATGGCGACAAAGCGCTGGATAAAGACTTTGGGAGCACAAAAAAAAAGTTTTCTTCATTCGTATCAAATCAAATTTATTGGTCACATACACATTTTTAGCAGATGTTATTACGGGTGTAGAGAAATACTTAGTATCTATCAATTCACAACAACACATCTAAAAGTAAAATAATGGAATTAAGAAATATATAAATGTTAGGACGAGCAATGTCAGTGGCATTGACTAAAATACAGTAGAATAGAATACAGTATATACATATGAGATGAGTAAAGCAGTATGTAAACATTATTAAAGTGGCCAGTGGTTCCATGTCTATGTATACAGGGCAGCGGCCTCTAACGTGCATGGTTGAGTAACCGGGTGGTAGCCGGCTAGTGATGGCTATTTAACAGTCTGATGGCCTTGAGATAGAAGCTGTTTTTCAGTCTCTCGGTCCTAGCTTTGATGCACCTGTACTGACCTTGCCTTCTGGATGATAGCAAGGTGAACAGGCCGTGGCTCGGATGGTTGATGTCCTTGATCTTTTTGGCCTTCCTGTGACATCGGGTGCTGTAGGTGTCCTGGAGGGCAGGCAGTGTGCCCCTGGTGATGCGTTGGGCAGACCGCACCACCCTCTGGAGAGCCCTGCAATTGCGGGCGGTGCATTTGCCGTACCAGGAAGTGATACAGCTCAACACGATGCTCTCAATTGTGCATCTGTCAACGTTTGTGAGGGTCTTAGGGGCCAAGTCGAATTTATTCAGCCTCCTGAAGTTGAACAGGCGCTGTTGCGTCTTCTTCACTACACTGTCTGTGTGGGTGGACCATTTCAGATTGTCAGTGATGTATTTTCCCCCTGAGAAACATGAAGCTTTCCACCTTCTCCACTGCGGTCCTGTCGATGTGGATAGGGGTGTGCTCTCTCTGATGTTTCCTGAAGTCCACGATCAGCTCCTTCGTTTTGTTGACGTTGAGGGAGAGGTTATTTTCCTGGCACGACTCCGCCAGGGCCCTCACCTCCTCCTTGTACGTTGTCTCGCCATTGTTGGTAATCAGGACTACTAGTGTTGTGTTGTCTGCAAACTTGATGATAGATTTGGAGGCGTACGTGATAGGGCAGTGTGCAGTGCGATGGTATCGTCTGTGGATCTATTGGGGCGGTAAGCAAATTGAAGTGGGTCTAGGGTGTCAGGTAAGGTAGAAGTGATGTGATCCTTAACTAGCCTCTCAAAGCACTTCATGATGACAGACGTGAGTGCTAAGGGGCGATAGTCATTTAGTTCAATTACCTTTGATGGAAATCTTGAAGAAAGTGGGGACAGCAGACTGGGATAGAGAGAGATTGAATATGTCCGTAAACACTCCAGCCAGCTGGTCTGCGCATGCTCTGAGGACGTGGGTAGGGATGCCGTCTGGGCCAACCGCCTTGGGAGGGTTAACATGCTTAAATGTCTTACTCATGTCGGCCACTGAGAACGAGAGCCCACAGTCCTTGGGAGTGGCCCGCATCGGTGGCACTGTGTTATTTTCAAAGTTGGCGAAGAAGGTGTTTAGCTTGTCCGGGAGCAAGACGTCGGTGTCCGCAGTGATTGAATGTTTCACCAGAGGGAGTACTACAGTCTGTGTTGATAGAACTTTGGTATTGTTTTCCCCAAATTTGCTTTGTTAAAATCCCCAGCTACAATAAATGCAGCCTCAGGATATGTGTTTTCCAGTTTGCATAAATTCCAGTGTAGTTCCTTGAGGGCAGTCTTGGTATCGGCTTGAGGGGGAATATACACGGCTGTGACTATAACCGAAGAGAATTCTCTTGGGAGGTAATACGGTCGGCATTTGATTGTGAGGCATTCTAGGTCGTGTGAACAAAAGGACTTGAGTTTCTGTATGTTATCACAATCACACCATGAGTAGTTAATCATGAAACATACATCACACCTTCCCGTAGAGTTCTTTATTTCTGTCTGTGCGATGAACTGAGAACCCAGCTGGTTGTATGGATGGGGACAGTATATCCCGAGAGAGTATGTTATAGTCCCTAATGTCTCTCTGGAAGGAGATCCTCGCCCTGACCTCGTCTACTTTATTATCCAGAGACTGAACATTAGCAAGTACTATACTCAGAAGCAATGGATGGTGTGCATGCCTCCTGAGTCGGACTACAAGTCCACTCCGAATACCTCTTCTCTGCTGGCGGCATCTTAGAGCAGCCTCTGGTATAAGTTCAATTGCACTGGGGGGTGCGAACAAAGGATCCAATTTGGGAAAGTTGTATTCCTGGTCAGCTGCCATGTCTGTTAGCGCCATCTCGCCTTCTGGGCGGGTTTTGAGTAGTCATTGCGCTACAGATTTCAGTTACACCTGGCAACAGTGCATCTGAGTGTGCCAGAGCATAGAATAACTAATGAATTTACGAACACGGCAAAATAAAGCGTAACTCAGTTGTTGCCAGCAGCACAGTTATAGCCACCAACGCTCTAGATAACATGAACACAGCCTAACCAGCTCTGCTTGGTCAAGTAAAATGGTCAGAGTGAGGTGTTCTCTTATTTGGGTCTGGAAGTACTGTAGCTAGAAAGCTAGCCAACGTTAGCCAGTTAGCTTGGGTGCTTGACTGAGGTTGTGAGGTCAGAATGCTCGGATCAACTCTACTCCTCAGCCAGAGCGTCCAGTGGGCCCGCTCCAAAGGACAATCTGACAAAGCTCTAAATTTACAAACAGCCAGAGCGCACTCTGGCACTCCAGAGTGAATTTACGAACACACCCAATGATTAGGATTTTAATTCAATGCATGTGCGTAATAATAACAGTAAGTATCATTCCCTGTTAGTTGAAATTAGTCTCTAATCGAATGACTGGCAGAGAGAGAGAGAGCAAGACCACTAACGTCAACGTTAGCAGTCGAGAAGAAAGCATGACAATGAAACATAGAGCTACAACATTTAGAGCCTCCTATGGACAGTGCCATCTTGTAGATGACTACTCTGATATTGGAAAGTTTCTAAAGCAAAAACAATACGGCTTAATACCCTACAAATACGACTTGACTTACTGCGCTAAAAACAAAGGTTACGTGGTCAAGTAAGAAGAATGCCCCTCTTCTCACCGGTGTGATTACTACCTCTGAGGGTTTAGAGCTTGAGGCAGTCACCTCATGCAAGTACTTGGGAGTATGGCTAGACGGTACACTGTCCTTCTCGCAGCACATATCAAAGCTGCAGGCTGAAGTTAAATGTAGACTTGGTTTCCTCTATCGTAATCGCTTCTCTTTCACCCCAGCTGCCAAATTATCCCTGATTCAGATGACCATCCTACCCATACTAGATTACGGAGACATAATTTATAGATCAGCAGGTAAGGGTGCTCTCGAGCGGCTCGATTGTTCTTTTCCATTCGGCCATCAGATTTGCCACCAATGCTCCTTATGGGACATATACATCACTGCACTCTATATTTTTCTGTAAACTGGTCATCTCTGTATACCTGTCGCAAGACCCACTGGTTGTTGGTTATTTATAAAACCCTCTTAGGCGTCACTCCCCCCCTATCTGAGATATCTACTGCAGCCCTCATCCTCCTCATACAACACCCGTTCTGCCAGTCACATTCTGTTAAAGGTCCCCAAAGCACACACATCCCTGAGTCGCTCCTCTTTTCAGTTTGCTGCAGCTAGCGACTGGAACGAGCTGCAACAAACACTCAAACTGGACAGTTTTATCTCAATCTCTTCATTCAAAGACTCAATCATGGACACTCTTACTGACAGTTGTGGCTGTTTTGCGTGATGTATTGTTGTCTCTACCTTCTTGCCCTTTGTGCTTTTGTCTGTGCCCAACAATGTTTGTACCCTTTTTTCTGCTGCTACCATGTTGTGCTGCTACCATGTTGTTGTCATGTTGTGTTGCTACCATGCTGTGTTGTCATGTGTTGCTGCCATGTTGTGTGGCTACCATGTTGTTGTCATGTTACTGCCATGCTATGTTGTCGTCTTAGGTCTCTCTTTATGTTGTGTTGTCTCTCTTGTCGTGATGTGTGTGTTGTCCTACATTTTTATTTAATACATTTTTAATCCCAGCCCACAAAAGGCCTTTTGGTAGGCCGTCATCGTAAATAAAAACGTTTTCTTCATTGACTTGCCTAGTTGAATAAAATATATATATATATATATATATATATATATATACAGTGGGGAGAACAAGTATTTGATACACTGCCGATTTTGCAGGTTTTCCTACTTACAAAGCATGTAGAGGTCTGTAATTTTTATCATAGGTACACTTCAACTATGAGAGACGGAATCTAAAACAAAAATCCAGAAAATCACATTGTATGATTTTTAAGTAATTAATTTGCATTTTATTGCATGACATAAGTATTTGATCACCTACCAACCAGTAAGAATTCCGGCTCTCACAGACCTGTTAGTTTTTCTTTAAGAAGCCCTCCTGTTCTCCACTCATTACCTGTATTAACTGCACCTGTTTGAACTCGTTACCTGTATAAAAGACACCTGTCCACACACTCAATCAAACAGACTCCAACCTCTCCACAATGGCCAAGACCAGAGAGCTGTGTAAGGACATCAGGGATAAATTGTAGACCTGTACAAGGCTGGGATGGGCTACAGGACAATAGGCAAGCAGCTTGATGAGAAGGCAACAACTGTTGGCACAATTATTAGAAAATGGAAGAAGTTCAAGATGACGGTCAATCACCCTCGGTCTGGGGCTCCATGCAAGATCTCACCTCGTGGGGCATCAATGATCATGAGGAATGTGAGGGATCAGCCCAGAACTACACGGCAGGACCTGGTCAATGACCTGAAGAGAGCTGGGACCACAGTCTCAAAGAAAACCATTAGTAACACACTACGCCGTCATGGATTAAAATCCTGCAGCGCACGCAAGGTCCCCCTGCTCAAGCCAGCGCATGTCCAGGCCCGTCTGAAGTTTGCCAATGACCATCTGGATGATCCAGAGGAGGAATGGGAGAAGGTCATGTGGTCTGATGAGACAAAAATAGAGCTTTTTGCTCTAAACTCCACTCGCCGTGTTTGGAGGAATAGAAGGATGAGTACAACCCCAAGAACACCATCCCAACCGTGAAGCATGGAGGTGGAAACATTATTCTTTGGGGATGCTTTTCTGCAAAGGGGACAGGACGACTGCACCGTATTGAGGGGAGGATGGATGGGGCCATGTATCGCGAGATCTACACCAACAACCTCCTTCCCTCAGTAAGAGCATTGAAGATGGGTCGTGGCTGGGTCTTCCAGCATGACAACGACCCGAAACACACAGCCAGGGCAACTAAGGAGTGGCTCCGTAAGAAGCATCTCAAGGTCCTGGAGTGGCCTAGCCAGTCTCCAGACCTGAACCCAATAGAAAATCTTTGGAGGGAGCCGAAAGTCCGTATTGCCCAGCGACAGCCCCGAAACCTGAAGGATCTGGAGAAGGTCTGTATGGAGGAGTGGGCCAAAATCCCTGCTGCAGTGTGTGCAAACCTGGTCAAGAACTACAGGAAACGTATGATCTCTGTAATTGCAAACTAAGGTTTCTGTACCAAATATTAAGTTCTGCTTTTCTGATGTATCAAATACTTATGTCATGCAATAAAATGCAAATTAATTACTTAAAAATCATACAATGTGATTTTCTGGATTTTTGTTTTAGATTCCGTCTCTCACAGTTGAAGTGTACCTATGATAAAAATTACAGACCTCTACATGCTTTGTAAGTAGGAAAACCTGCAAAATCATCAGTGTATCAAATACTTGTTCTCCCCACTGTATATATATATACAGTGGGGAGAACAAGTATTTGATACACTGCCGATTTTGCAGGTTTTCCTACTTACAAAGCATGTAGAGGTCTGTAATTTTTATCATAGGTACACTTCAACTGTGAGAGACGGAATCTAAAACAAAAATCCTGAATATCACATTGTATGATTTTTAAGTAATTAATTAGCATTTTATTGCATGACATAAGTATTTGATCACCTACCAACCAGTAAGAATTCCGGCTCTCACAGACCTGTTAGTTTTTCTTTAAGACGCCCTCCTGTTCTCCACTCATTACCTGTATTAACTGCACCTGTTTGAACTTGTTACCTGTATAAAAGACCCCTGTCCACACACTCAATCAAACAGACTCCAACCTCTCCACAATGGCCAAGACCAGAGAGCTGTGTAAGGACATCAGGGATAAAATTGTAGACCTGCACAAGGCTGGGATGTGCTACAGGACAATAGGCAAGCAGCTTGGTGAGAAGGCAACAACTGTTGGCGCAATTATTAGAAAATGGAAGAAGTTCAAGATGACGGTCAATCACCCTCGGTCTGGGGCTCCATGCAAGATCTCACCTCGTGGGGCATCAATGATCATGAGGAAGGTGAGGGATCAGCCCAGAACTACATGGCAGGACCTGGTCAATGACCTGAAGAGAGCTGGGACCACAGTCTCAAAGAAAACCATTAGTAACACACTACGCCGTCATGGATTAAAATCCTGCAGCGCACATAAGGTCCCCCTGCTCAAGCCAGCGCATGTCCAGGCCCGTCTGAAGTTTGCCAATGACCATCTGGATGATCCAGAGGAGGAATGGGAGAAGGTCATGTGGTCTGATGAGACAAAAATAGAGCTTTTTGGTCTAAACTCCACTCGCCGTGTTTGGAGGAAGAAGAAGGATGAGTACAACCCCAAGAACACCATCCCAACCGTGAAGCACGGAGGTGGAAACATCATTCTTTGGGGATGCTTTTCTGCAAAGGGGACAGGACGACTGCACCGTATTGAGGGGAGGATGGATGGGCCATGTATCGTGAGATCTTGGCCAACAACCTCCTTCCCTCAGTAAGAGCATTGAAGATGGGTCGTGGCTGGGTCTTCCAGCATGACAACGACCTGAAACACACAACCATGGTAACTAAGGAGTGGCTCCGTAAGAAGCATCTCAAGGTCCTGGAGTGGCCTAGCCAGTCTCCAGACCTGAACCCAATAGAAAATTTTTGGAGGGAGCTGAAAGTCCGTATTGCCCAGCGACAGCCCCGAAACGTGAAGGATCTGGAGAAGGTCTGTATGGAGGAGTGGGCCAAAATCCCTGCTGCAGTGCGTGCAAACCTGGTCAAAAACTACAGGAAATGTATGATCTCTGTAATTGCAAACAAAAGTTTCTGTACTAAATATTAAGTTCTGCTTTTCTGATGTATCAAATACTTATGTCATGCAATAAAATGCTAATTAATTACTTAAAAATCATACAATGTGATTTTCAGGATTTTTGTTTTAGATTCCGTCTCTCACAGTTGAAGTGTACCTATGATAAAAATTACAGACCTCTACATGCTTTGTAAGTAGGAAAACCTGCAAAAACGGCAGTGTATCAAATACTTGTTCTCCCCACTGTATATATATATTTTTTTTTTTTTTTTTTTTTTGAAAATGTATTTATTTGTAATAATGACAATTACAACAATACTGAATGAACACTTTTTTTTTGGGGGGAAAACTCTGTTTATTAAGTTTTACACACACAGACAAGACAAAGCAATATAAATAATATACTCAACTAGAAAAAAATACAAATAATACATTAAAAAAAAATAGCTTTAAAGATACCATACTTTAGACAAGTTAAACACACCAGGCAGAAGGCTACAAAGGTTAAAGGGCAATCTATAGTATAGGGACAGAGCAACCACCTCACCATTGTTCCTGTAAACAGTCAAGGGATGGGGTGGAGAAATGCAACCACTCACAGACAGTCAAGGCCACAGACCAACCATCCACTGGACCAAAAATGAAAAGTTTACAATGCTTTAAAATAAAAAATGAATAATAATAATTTTATGTAGGCGTGAACAAAATTTAAAAATAAAAATAACTGGGAAAAACAAGCTCACACCTTAGTCTCTGCCCCGGCAAGATGAACAAGGCATCCGCAGGTCACAATCAATAAGCACATCAACCTTAATGCCCCCCCCCCCCCAGAAAAAACACAGAGAAATGCTCATCCAACCCCTAAGTAAGTCACAGGGGGGTCAAATACAGACTTATTTTGGTTTTAATAGGAATGCCATCAGAGGATGGACTGTTTAAAGTAACACCGGAATGGAGCCCAAGCCTCATTAAACAGTTTGGGGTTCCCACGTGAATTGAATTTAATTTTTTCTAGTTTCAGAGAGCACAACACATCTCTCACCCAATATGTATAAGATGGGGGAGCTGCCATCTTCCAGTTCTGTAGTATTAGCCGTCTAGCTAAAAGAGTTGTATAAGCAACAGTGTCCGACTGGATTCTTGACAGGGGGGTACCTATGGGCAGTACACCAAAAAGGGCTGTAAGGGGAGACGGATCTATAACAGTGTCATATATATCAGAGAAACATTTAAATATTAATTCCCAGAAACCTGACAGTTTATGACAGCCCCAGAACATATGCAACAGTGTGGCTGGTTCAATTTTACATCTGACACAGGTAGGATCAAAATCAGAGAATATTCTTCCAAGTCTGGCCCCAGACCAGTGGATACGGTGAACCACCTTGAATTGAATGAGGCTGTGTCTAGTGCTAAAAGAGGACGAATGCACCCTGCGCAGCACAGATTCCCAGGTGTCTTCCCCAAGTTCCTCCCCCAAATCCTTTTCCCATCGAGTCTTTAAAGGCACCAAAGAAGGGTTCTGTAAGTCATGAATGATTGCATATACATCTGAAATTGTGCCCCTAGGAAGCTTGTTCCAAGATGCTCTCTATAGCTGTATTCGCAGGCCTATGGGGAAATTCAGGTGTGTTAGCTCTGACAAAGTTCCTAGTCTGGAGATAGCGGAAAAAGTGGGATTGGGGGAGGTTGAACCTTTCCTGTAGCTGAGCAAAAGAGGCAAATGTGTCATCAAAGAATAATTGGGCTAGTGAGGAGAGGCCTAGTGAGTGCCAGATGCCAAAAGCCCCATCATTCAAAGATGGAGGAAATAAAATGTTCTGATTTGATTGGGCCTGATAGAGAAAAGCCTCGGAGGCCAAAGGCTAAACGGAACTGATTCCAAATTTTAAGAGACTGCTTTACAATTGGGTTGACACACCTTTTGCCTAGGGACACTGGGAGAGACGAGCACAACACAGAAGAAAGTGCAGCAGGTTTACACGATTCAGACTCCATCTGGACCCAGAGTGGTCTGGGGCCAGTAGGATCAGTCTGCAGCCAGTACAGAAGGGCTCTGAAATTTGCAGCCCAATAGTATGTCTGAAAATTTGGTAGAGCTAAACCCCCCAATGACTTAGGCTTCTGTAAATGTTTTTTACCAATCCGTGGTACCTTGCCATCCCAAATGAAATGCATGAATGTTTGATCCAGTGAAATAAAAAAAGATTTTGGAATAAAAATGGGTAAACATTGAAATAAATATAGAAATTTGGGCAACACACTCATTTTAATGACATTAATCCTTCCGATAAGAGAAAGAGGTAGCGACTTCCAAAAAGTAAAAGATTGTTTCAAACTGTCTGCTAGAGCAACCAAGTTTTCCTGAAACAGATTTGAATATTTCCTTGTCACTTTAACTCCCAAGTAGGTGAATTGATCCCGGACAATCCTAAACTGAGAACTTGTAAAAGAGCACTTTAAAGCAGCCTTGTTTACAGGAAAAAGCTCACTCTTGCCTAGATTCAGCTTGTACCCTGAGATTGATCCAAACCTTTTAAGAACAGATAAGGCGCGTGGCAATGAGGTATCAGGGTTAGAGATAAACAAAAGGAGGTCATCCGCATATAGCGAGACTTTCTGCTCTGAGCCCGTCCTGATTATTCCTTGAATGGCATCATTAGAGCGTAGTGCAATGGCGAGAGGTTCGATTGCCAAAGCAAACAACAAGGGGGAGAGTGGACAGCCCTGTCTGGATCCGCGGTGCAAGGGAAAATAGTCAGAGGACAAGTTGTTAGTCCGTACCGAAGCCATGGGGGAAAAATAAAGAATCTTTATCCACGCAATGAATTTGGGACCAAAGCCAAATCTATAAAGGGTAGCTGTTAGGTAATCCCACTCAACGCGGTCAAACGCTTTTTCTGCATCAAGTGAGACCACTACCTCTGGGTCCTCCGACGCTGGGGAGTACAGTATATTCATAAGGCGCCTAATATTGAAAAACAAATGCCTATTTCTCACAAAGCCAGTCTGGTCAGAGTGTATTACTTGGTGCAGCGAGCCTTCCATACGGATGGCTAAAAGCTTGGCTAGAATTTTGTAATCACAGTTTAAAAGCGAGATTGGGCGATAGGATCCACATTCCAGGGGGTCTTTGTTTTTCTTTAATAGTAATGAAATTGAAGCCTGATAAAGAGTAGGCGGTAGCTTTGAGGTATCAAGGCACTCTGCAAATAGTCGAGACAAGAATGGGCAAAGCAGACCAGAAAACGTCCTGTAAAATTCGGTTGGAAAACCATCCGGACCCGGTGATTTACCACTTTTCATTGCGGACACTGCTGTTGCAATCTCCTCAGGTGTAAATTCTTCTTCTAGACAGTCATGGGTGTCTGTATCAATTTAAGGCATATTCAGGCCATTAAAGAAGGAATCAATCAGCAAAGGGTCTTGAGGGGATTCAGAGGTGTATAGCGCAGAGTAAAATTGTTTGAATTGATCATTGATCTCTTTATGTATAACTGTGGTGGCACCAGACGGGGTCCTTATTTGTGGGATTAAACGTGAGGCCTCAGATTTACGGATCTGATGTGCAAGGAGTTTACTGGCCTTGTCGCCTTGTTCATACACTCTGTACCGAGCTCGCAAGAGTAACTGTTCAGCTTGCCTGGTAGAAAGCTCATCAAATTCAGATTGGAGTAGTTGGCGCTCTTTATGCAGATCAGAGGAAGGAACCGTAGCATACTTCTCATCCAATGTGGCTATGGATTCGCTCAGGTCCCGAAGTCGCTGAGAGCGAACTCTGTTTTGGTTGGCTGTATAAGAGATAATTTGGCCACGTAGGTATGCTTTGAGAGACTCCCATATGGTAGAGCAGGACATACCTGGTGTTGAATTAGTTTCTAGGAATAAGGTGATTTCAGAAGAAATGAAATTGACAAACTCCTTATCTGAGAGTAAAATGGGGTTGAGACGCCATTGATAACACATAGGAGGTCGCTGGGGAAACTCTAGTTCAAGCACTAATGGTGAATGGTCAGAAATAACAATACTCTTGTAAGTACACTGCCGAAGGTTAGGCAGAAGTTTTTTGTCCAAAAAGAAGTAATCAATCCGGGAGTATGTTTGATGGACATGAGAATAAAAGGAATACTGTCTATCTGTAGGATGTAGGAAACGCCAGGCCTCAAACATGGCATATTTCTGAAGAAAGGCTTGAATAAGTAGGGCACATTTAGATGGGCCTGTAGTTGTTCGTGAGGACTTGTCAAGAACTGGGGACATTTTGCAGTTGAAATCCCCCCCTAAAATCAACAAATGAGAATCTAAATTGGGTATAGCAGACAAAAAGGAAGAAATGAAACTTGTGTCATCCCAATTGGGAGCATAAACACTAGCCAACACAAGAGGGGTAGAAAACAGTTTACCGGTTACTATGATGTATCGTCCCTTAGGATCAGCGATAACCTCAGAAGCTACAAAGGGAGTAGCTTTATCAACCAAAATGGCAGCCCCTCTTGATTTACTATGAAAGTTAGAGTGGAACACTTGACCAACCCAGTCCCTACGCATCCTAAAGTGCTCACCAGTCCTCAAGTGAGTCTCTTGTAGAAATGCAATATTTGCATTCAAACCCTTTAAGTGTGTCAACACCCTCTTACGCTTCACTGGGTTAAATATATATATTTTTAAATAGCTTCAGACAAAACCTTCCTCGAACAGCGCTTTCCGGGTTTCTCTGGGATATGTCGTCCGTATTTGTTGCATCTTGCGTTGCAGTGCAGAACGATTTTTAACATATAAAACTACATTTCCCGTTTCCCATAACCACTTCGTAGCACGTGTGCTACTAAGTAGAAGCACGACTGCGGTTATGTTCCATGTCATCTATCGAGTATTTGCGCTGCGGAAGTTATCAAAGCCTCAGAAGCGCCAATAATATGACATTCATAGGTAATAATATTTTGAAATGTACGAGAGATGAATGAAAAAAAAACACGACATAAAAACAAAACTACAACCAAATGCAGAACAGTGTATCAGCATATCAGAAATGTAGACTCATTTTGAGTAAGTTGTTGTTGTATGCTTCACATCATTATTCATTTTCACAGTTTAATGGAAAATACTTTGCAATATTTCATATATTAAGTAGTAATTACATGTAACAATACTAAGTAGCCTGCATGTGAGTGCGTGGGTGGGTTTGTGTGTCTATCTGCTAAAGCTGGGTCAATGTGTTTGTACTGCATGTCTTCCGAAGCTGGCACAGAGGCTGGATATACCTATTAGTCAAAGGGTTTATTCAGTGAGGAGAAATGTTCAGAATATTACAGAAAGAAATGTCGTTTTTCCCTATTCTACATGACAGCCTGTTCTACACATTTCCATCTGAACGTTCTGCAGCCTAACTTCACATCCTCCCGATCCGACCCGTAGAATTACAAGGTTGCACTTGAACTCCCTTTCCCCGGATGAGGGATCGCATAGGCGGCACACAGTCAGACGGACGAACAAACGTTTGACATACTTGAACATCTTCAGATTCGTGGTAACCATGACTACCTGAGAAAGAAAAGGAGAGCCTCACACTCTAGGAGCTCAGATGCAACAATTTAATAATAGCCAACTCGACAGACAAGCTGTCTTCATCAGGGTATATTGACAAACACTGCACGTTACTCATTTATATAATTTGGAAGGACACACAGGTGGCTGTAATTATGGCTGGGTGTGGCTTGATGTCACTGGTTGTTTTTGAGATATAAATAGAACATATAAAAAGCATGCATGGATAACATACGATCATGATGTCACGTGATGTCTTCGTTGGGCGAAAGAGAGGAGGACCAAGATGCAGCGTGGTGAGTATTCATTTTAATAAGAATACTTTCAATACAAAGAACAAAACAATAAACGGACAAACGAACGAAAACGCAACAGTCCCGTATGGTGACATACACAAAGACACAGTAACAGGAACAATCACCCACACCCCACAATACAAAACAGGCTATCTAAATATGGTTCCCAATCAGAGACAACGACTAACACCTGCCTCTGATTGAGAACCATATCAGGCCAAACACATAGAAATAGACAAACTAGACATACAACATAGAATGCCCACTCAGATCACACCCTGACCAAACAAAACATAGAAACATACAAAGCAAACTATGGTCAGGGGGTGACACATAAGTACAATTTGGCTAGATAGGCCTACAAACATTTATAATGAATAGCAAAATCACAATAATCATAAGAATGGCTTCAGATCGAAGTCCACGTTGAGACCAAAGGGAGAAAGAGTCTTTAAATTAAAGATCCAGGCAGCCTCTCCTTTTAACAATAAATTGTCAAGGTCTCCCCCTCTCCTAGGGAGGGTGATGTGTTCGATGCCGTTATAGCGAAGGGACAAAATAGAGTGGTTCGCTTCCAAAAAGTGGGCCGCAACTGGGTACGTCGAGTTTTTGCACCTGATGGTGCTACGATGCTCCAAGATTTTAATTTTAATTTGCGCTTTGTTTTACCCGCATCATTTTTACCACAAGGACAAATTATAAGATCAGTGGAGCACGTGGTAACACCTTTGATTGTGATCTGTTTCCCTGTTTGAGGGTGTTTGAAGGATCTACATTTGTAAGTGCCATTGCATTGAGCACAGCCATTGCACTTGTACATTTTTACATTTTACATTTTAGTCATTTAGCAGACGCTCTTATCCAGAGCGACTTACAGTAGAGTGCATACATTTTATTACATTTTTTACATACTGAGACAATGATATCCCTACTGGCCAAGAGCAGACGCTCTTATCCAGAGCGACTTACAGTAGAGTGCATACATTTTATTACATTTGTTTTACAAGGATATCCCTACCGGCCAAACCTTCCCTACCGGCCAAACCCTCCCTAACCCGGACGACGCTATGCCAATTGTGCGTCGCCCCATGGATCTCCCGGTTGCGGCCGGCTGCGACAGAGCCTGGGTGCGAACCCAGCCCAGCCTGGGCGCGAACCCAGAGACTCTGGTGGCACAGCTAGCACTGCGATGCAGTGCCCTAGACCACTGCGCCACCCGGGAGAGTATCCATTCGGTAGAGGCGCAGATAGACGTTGTGTTTTAGGGTGGTAAATCAGTTTACCAATTGATCTCTGAGATTTCTGCACCACGAGAATACAACAATTTTTGTGAACGATTACCTTAATTTGAACAAGAATGTTTCTTTTTGCGAGACTGTCATTGAAAGAGATCGTCTTGATTTGTTTAGGATTTTCTTAATGGCTGTATTAATCTGACCATTTTTGTACCACCTCACCTTGAATTTTCTTTACATCTCAAACATATTTCTGTCGAAATCTGATTGTTTTTGCCAACTATTTTAATTCGACAGAATTGGCTGTAAGACAAACTGTTTTTCAAGGGAAGCGGGTGACAGCTATCAGCCCTCAACAAACTGTTAGGATCAGTAGGTTCCCTGTAAAGATCAGTGTATAGAACATTATCCTCACACAAAATCAAAAGATCAAGGAAACTGATTTGATGTGTGTCTGATTGCATAGTAAATCTCAGGTGCTCAGAACAAGAGTTAAGAAAAGCATGGCATGTCTGGAGCTGTTTTTCATCACCCCTTCATAAAACAAAAATATAATCAATGTACGTTTCCACATAATAATGTTAGGCAAAAAAAATACTACCCCCTGGGTTTAAAGCACAGTAGCCATGACAACCTAAGATTACAAGTGAAGTTGGACAGGTGTTATCATTTGAAGGTAGCCTATACAGTGAGACACTTTTGAAGACATACATTGTTTGTCTACATTCTTGTAAACATGGCATCCCCGATAGACTTTGGGAACCCCAAAGAGTCAATGTAGGCTATGATTTGAATCCTGTTTTAAAACAATGAAATGATAAAACCATCTTTTTTTTTGCGTTATGATAGAGAAAGACAGTTGTGCTAAGTTCACAAGGTATTTAGAAGTTATAATCTTTTTAAAAATATATGGGTAAACAAAGAAAAGACCATTGAACACATTCCCAGATCCCAGACTGTGCCTTTAAGGCAGATAAATTCCATGTTAAATGAAATCCAAAAGGTAATACCCTTGTACAAGATCTAGGCCCGTTATACCATATTAAGAAATCAATTAAAATCTGTTGCTCTGACTAAATCAGAGCAGGTCAGTCTGACCCAAAGCTTAGCCACAACATTTTTTAACTTAGTATGGATTTTCCACAGAGGTTCACTTCCTCACTCAAATTAGCTGTTTTTCAGAACATTTGCATACTAGTCGGCTGTGGTTGATGTCGTCAATAAATCAATTTTGGACCAATTATTTTGTCCACGGTTAAGGCAACAGGGCTCCCTTTCACACCTCCTATACTTCAGATGAAGCAATCCCTGAATCTCAAATCTGTCCCCAGAGTGCCAATGTATTTAAAACCATCGGAGTGGTCAAAGCACGTGCTAGACACGTTTCCACCTTATTTCTTATATACCAGTCCTTTCCTTTTAAGTCCTTGAAGGGAAGATAATTGGGGCGCAGGGCTAACCAGACTGTCAGTGACCATGAACAAATACTGTATGTTACAGTATCAAAAAGAGATCCTGGTTTCCAATTACACATTGGAGAAAAGGATCACCCCCTTTTCCCCACACCGCTGATCATTTGGGGGCTGCCCCAGAGTGTACGCCTATATGTACTGCAGTTTGTCTCATCTTTAAAACCGTTACTCATTGAACCATTCGGAACCAGTTCCACTAGTAATAGCTCCTAGTGATAGTAGTCTTGAGGAAGTAGAGGTGGAAGATGTGTCAATTGGACAAGCTGGAAGAGATTACAGGTGACCGTGGTTTCATACGGGGCTAGCCTTGGTCAAAACGCAGCAATACAATAAAAACAAAAGATGAATTGAACCAAATAGTTCAAATAACAGAGTGAATGGTGATGCTAGGAGGTAAGGCTGTCAGGCTGGCATTCTTCAGATGTAGCCTGACTCTGTCATTAGCCATCAGCAATTAATTTGCTCATTTGACCAAATATTTAGGAAGAGGTCATCATTTCATGGAGTCTTTGAAGGAAGAAACCACGTGGACAAAGTGGTAAGCGAGTTAGGTCCAAAAAAACAGATTTCCACCAAGTCAAATGAATTGATTGTGTCAGAGGTTTCACGATGCTCGTATCTAAACCTACGTAGATCAATTTTAATATTGTTCTATACATCAGTTGGGGTCTCTATAAGCTTCTCTATAAGAGTCCCATGATGCTTGTGGGGTTCCTAGAGCAAATCAGAGAACAAACACCGCTCTGGCTCTGTCACCTTTCTCTGCAGATGTGGAAGATACTGTGGGTTGAGCTTAAATTGACCGATTTTTCTAGCGGGCTTTAAGCCTGTGTAGAAAAAGATGCGTAAAATGATTATAAGACAAAAAAGCGATTGTGATTGTGTTGAATTGTGTTTGGGAAATAAAGATAGACATGGCTTTATAAAAGGTAGTGGTAACATTTCATTCATTACAGAAATGTGTTGTCGGCTTCATGGGCAGATTGGCCACCTGGCCATTCTTGGGTGGGCTGGTAAAGAAGAAAGAAAAATATATATATATTGGGGTTTCTCTCTATATATATATATATATATATAAATAATGGACACTGCCGGCGGCCCTTGGGCCTGTTGAATAAATTACTTTTGTGCTATTTCTCTTTGTCATAATCATCTATATTTCGCATTTACCATACCAGTGGGCAATGGCCGGCCCCTCTCCCAAGATGGACCAGTTCTGACTCTGTCAGTCATGGAAAGGTGGTGCCACTGTGGAGTTGTCAACCGTGATGGAGAGGTCTTTGAGCGGACAGGCCTTCCCCGGGAGGAAGTGCAGCTCCATCTTGTCGAGGTTAAACTTGAGATGGTGGGCCGACATCCAACCTGCGTGTCGCCAACAGGGTGTCAGAAGGGGAGAAGGAGAAAAGTTGTTGAGTGTCATCCGCATAGCAATGATAGGAGAGACCATGTGAGGATATGATAGAGCTGAGTGACTTGGTGTATAGCGAGAAGAGGAGAGGGCCTAGAACCAAGTAGTGAGAGTACGTGGTGCAGACACAGATCCTCTCCATGTCACCTGGTAGGAGCGGCCTGGCAGGTAGGATGCAATCCAAGAGTGTGCAGAGCCTGAGACACCCAGCCCTGAGAGGATGGAGAGGAGGATCTGATGGTTCACGGTGTCGAAGGCAGTGGATAGATCTAGGAAGAGGAGAACAGAGGAGAGCGAGTCAGCTTTGGCAGTGAGGAGAGCCTCCGTGACAGAGAAGAGCAGTCTCGGTTGAGTGACCCATCTTGAAGCCTGATTGGTTAGGGTGAAGAAGATCATTCTGAGCGCGATAACTGGAGAGTTGATCAGAGACAGCGCACTCAAGTGTTTTGGAGAGAAAAGAGAGAAAGGATACAGGTCTATCGTTTGTGACGACAGATGAGTCGAGTGTATTATAATACAGGTAAATTCGGGGACACTGTGTATTTTAATTGTTTTATCAATGTTTATTCGCTTCTGAATATCAGTCTCTTTAGCCCAGCGAGTGGGTTTATGAGCTGAAGTAACAAGTGACTCGGATTACATTACATAGCCACAGCACTGAAGGCTGGAAAGTCCCACCTATCTCACTCTTATTTCATTTGCTGAAATGCGCGCCATTGTCAAATGAAGCACTACGCTGGAAATCTATCCGGATCTACATAAACTAGTCCTGGCACCGTTCTTTGGCAAACACAGAAGGTTGTATATTGAACTCAAGAGAAGAAAACAGAGAGTGAGAGGGAGAGAGAGTGTGCCAGTTCCTTAATGTAACTCAAACATTAAGGAACTGGCAGTCTCTCTCTCTACTTCTCTCTCACTGTTTTCTTCTATTGAATTATAAATAGCCTAATATTTTAACACTTAGCTAAGTGGACAAGGGGGGGAACACTTGACATGAACTAATTTGAAATATGTAGTTAGGCTGTTATAGATTACCATTGGATAATATAATACCTTAAGGCATTTATTCAGTAATTTTCTTATTTGTTTAATATATATATGTTCATTCATTCACAACTAGGATGAGTAACACTTTATTTTAAGGGTCCTTAAAAAACATTTTATAAGACATTTATAAATGATTAATCATTACTCCCACTTGTGTTTTGAGTCACCAGTGTACTTTCTCACAAAAAGATGGGCATACCATTGGTAGGGCATGCCATTGGTAGACAAAAGGCTGGTGTGATTGAAATGCCAGGGCTGAATTTTTGTCCCAGTCCGCCCGGAGTATCTTACACTGTACTGCTGCGGCTCAACTTACCCCCAAGAGACCATTTTCTTAGGACAAGCTATGTTTTCAAAACTGCAGAGTTTACATGAATTCTGATTATTTCCAGGGATACACAACATCCCGAAATATATGTAGATATATATTTTTTGAAAGAAAACTCTATGATGGAGTGATGCTGAATGTAAAACATGGCATAACTCTCCCTTACCATTCTTAGCCTGGCCAAGAGGCCAAAAGACTGCAATAGCACAAATGAAAAATAACATAGGAAGTACAGGAATCACTGGTTGATTTTTGGGCCCATATCATGTCCCTATGTGCCTCAGACCTGGGTGAAAGTAGTTTTTGCTTTCTTCTAAATACATTTGTCGACCTTATCTTAGACCGCCTGGTGTAATGCAACAATCAGTTTGAAAAATTGCAAGTGAAGCAGTTCACCTCAGTCCCCTCGATAAACACACACTTTTACACACACACACACACACACACACACACACACACACACACACACACACACACACACACACACACACACACTCTCTCTCTTAGCGCACATGCATACGAACGAACGCAGGCACGCACGCACGCACACACACACACACACTTATTATGACTTCTGCTGTCGGTCGTATAATTTACAAAATGAAGTTAACATTTATTATAGGTCTAATTGAGCCTTTGCTTTTCTGAGCGTGATTTGGATACTGTGCAGTTGTGTGTCAGACCTTCGCATAGCCTACTTTTCCCATGTTTTCAGTACTTGGAAGGCATTTTAATAAATACTCCGCTTTTTCCCACATTATGTGACATTTTCCACGGTGTTTACCCTTTACCCTGAATAATGTCAATACGTGCGTCCCAAATGGCACTTCAAAAGGGGAGCCGACAGGGGGCCTTCAAAAGGGGAGCCACCAGTTGCCCATCCCTGATGTAGGCTATACCTGCACTGTATTTGTGAGTGTGCTAGTGTGGGGGGAAAAATGTGTTGGTAGCTAGGTTTCCATCCAATTGGCGACAGATTTTCATGCGAATATTCTAAAATCCACATAAATAACAATATTTGTATTTTCCCACCATAATTTTTTTATGTGCACATAAAAATAAATGTTGGGTTTAAATGTTGGGTTTAAATTCCCATGTGCTGAATTTAAAAAAAAGTAGTTAATTGGGTTTCCATCATATTTGCAACTCTACTAATGCTTTTCTCACATTTTTTTTTGGTGTTATTCAGAAAGTGTGCCCTCTCCGGTATTGGCACTTGCGTTCTAGCCAACAGCTGCAGATAGAGTGCTATTGGCTAGAGCGCATAAAAGCATGTCTAGCATATTTTGTTTTGTTGACATTTGAAAAGTTTACCGACAAATGTTCTGTTTCCATCAGGCCTGTCGTGACAGTTTTTATCCGACATGTACTTAATTAACTTGCCTAAAAAGGTTGGATGGAAACCTGGTTGGTGAAACAGATTATGCAACAATTGAAGTGGAAATACATTTATGCGCAAATATTGATAATAATAACTAACATGTCGAAGTAGACTAAACCTGAAGTCACCCGATAATAAAGTTTTTCTACCACCAAGACTTGAGAAAGCATGCAGAGTTTACGGGCAGATAAACAAGTTATGATTAACCTTTTTTTGGACATAAAAGACTAAAAACACCAGCAAATCAGACTGACTGGGTGAATCCAGGTGAAAGCTATGATCCCTCATTGAAGTCACTTGTTGAATCCACTTCAATCAGGGTAGATGAAGGGTAGGAGACAGGTTAAATAAGGATTGTTTATCTGCAATGGCACACTGTGGTATTTCACCCAATAGAATCCGTCTCTCTGACAGACTGTATTTAACACTTTACGTGTGTCTGTGGGTGGGCTGTCTCAATCATAATAAATGGGTGGCCAATTAATCTTGCAGTTTTAATTGTGATTAGCTATCAAGTCCTCTGCCAAGGGGTGGAGACTATCTTTGAATTTTTATGAAATTGCATTTGAATAATTCAGAATCTTTCTAACGAGCGAGAGAGGTGGAAACTGAGCTGGACTTCCAACCTCCTGCCAAATGTATGACCATATTAGAGACACATTTCCCTCAGATTACACAGACCCACAAAGAATTTTAAAACAAATCAAATGTTGATAAACTCCCATATATATTGGGTGAAATACCACATTGTGCCATCGCAGCAGCAACATTTGTGACCTGTTGCCTCGAGAAAAGACCAACCATTGAAGAACAAACTGTCAGGTTCTGACCTTTATTTCCTTTGTTTTGTCTTTATTTAGTATGGTCAGGGCGTGAGTTGGGGTGGGCAGTCTATGTTTGTATTTCTATGTTTTCCTATTTCAGTTTTTGGCCTGATATGGTTCTCAATCAGAGGCAGGTGTTTTGTGTTGTCTCTGATTGGGAACCATATTTAGGTAGCCTGTTTTGTGTTGGGTTTTGGTGGGTGGTTGTCTTCAGTCTTCGTGTGTCTGCACCAGACAGAACTGTTTCGGTTTTTCACATTTGTTGTTTTTTTGTATTTTGAGTGTTCACTTTTATTAAACAAGATGAATAATTACCACGCTGCACATTGGTCCTCCGATCCTTCTAACTTCTCCTCCTCAGGCGAGGAGTGTTTAATAAAAAGTGAAGATCTTGTTTAATAAAAGTGAACACTCAAAATACAAAAAAAAAAAATATTTGAAAAACCGAAACAGTTCTGTCTGGTGCAGACACACGAAGACTGAAGACAACCACCCACCAAAACCCAACACAAAAAAGGCTACCTAAATATGGCTCCCAATCAGAGACAACACAAAACACCTGCCTCTGATTGAGAACCATATCAGGCCAAACACAGAAATAGGAAAACATAGAAATACAAACATAGACTGCCCACCCCAACTCACGCCCTGACCATACTAAATAAAGACAAAACAAAGGAAATAAAGGTCAGAACGTGACAGTTTGTTCTTCAATGGTTGGCCTTTTCTCGAGGCAACAGGTCACAAATCTTGCTGCTTCGATGGCACACTGTGGTATTTCACCCAATATATATGGGAGTTTATCAACATTTGATTTGTTTTAAAATTCTTTGTGGATCTGTGTAATCTGAGGGAAATGTGTTACACAAAGCCGTTACACAAACACCATTGTAAATACAACCCATACTTATGTTTATTTATTTTCCCCTTTTTTGCATTGACTGCCTTTCAGTCCGCCACACTTCCGCAACTGTGGTGAAAGGTGACAGAGCTTGAGCTTGTTTTGTCAGACCCTCGAGACATCCCGAAAATCGGTCTTCTCACAAAATCGCCTGCAGCCTCTGAACTATTCTGACCCACCAAGCAAAGAGGCAGTAACTACTCATAGCGTGGAACTGAGAAAAATGTGAATTCAAGGGAGATCATTGGAGATGTAGTGATCTGTTGTCTTACTATGACATGACCTTTGACCCTTAAATGGCTGTTACTGCCTTCTTCCTTGGCATGATATGTTACAAATTCCAGGGTAATACCAAAGAAAGAGCAGAATCTGTCATTTTCACTTGGTAGTTTATTATACTTCTCATTTATGCTACTAATACAAGAGCAGTGTAATTACTGACAGTGTAACAGAGTTGAAACTGCCTCCTTTTATGTCTTCCACTAAGATACCAGGTGCATTTACATAGAGATGTAGGTTCTGGTCAGTCACAGTACATACTGTGTTTTACAAGTAGCCCATGTCTTGTTATAAGAATACATGTAAAAAGCAGCACTGCTGTTGTTCGAGGGACATTAAATGATTACATATCTTGAAGATTGACGTAGGGTAATACTAAATATAGAAAATGACCATGAGATGCAAATTAAATTATTTGTATATATTTTTTTATGACACTTACATAGACAATTTTGAATAAATAACAGCTTTTAGAATACATTTTAAACATATTTACATTTTCATATTCATGAGAGGACACAAATGACATTTAGCGACAATTGATCAACTGCTGAAAAGTATCATTTTCATTAAATTTTTATGTAAAACTTCTTCAGTGCTCTTCCATACCACTCCACATGTCACGACTTCCGCCGAAGTCGGCCCTTCTCCTTGTTCGGGTGGTGTTCGGCGGTCGACGTCACCGGCTTTCTAGTCACCATCGATCCATTTTTCAGTTTCGTTTTGTTTTGTCTGTATTATACACACCTGGTTTCAATTCCCCTATCAAGTACCCTATTTAACCCTCTGGCTTTCATTTCTGTTTTGTCCGTGATTGTTTGTTGCGTTAGTGGTTGTTGTTAATACGTGTGTGTTTGTTATTATTCCATTTGAGGAATTTTGCTGAATTTTTGAGTAAACGCTGTGGTTTCGCTCAACACCTGTGTCCTGCGCTTGACTCCGCTACTTCACTGCACACAACCCTGACAGAATCACGGAACCTTCAAATGGAGTCAGCAGGCGCAGCCAGCCCTTCTCTCCCAGTAGAGGAGCAAGTTCAACAGCACGCGACCATGTTGCACAGTTTAGGGACAGCCATGGATCGCGTGCTGCAAACAATGGACAGATGAGAGAGAGGAGGTCTCCCGGTAAATCATACCCCATCACCTCCACCCGCACCTCTACCTATACCACTGTCCATCCCTCCATCGTCAGGACCCAGTGGGATTCGGTTCTCGCTCCCAGGAGTGTATGACGGAACAGCAGCCGGGTGCCAGGGGTTCCTCCTACAGCTGGAGCTCTACCTGGCAGCTGTTCATCCGTCCCCTTCGGGACGCGAGAGGGTGGGCGCCCTCATCTCCTGTCTGACTGGTAAAGCCCTGGAGTGGACGTCTAGCCCTGGACGTCTAGATCGGGGTCCGCCCGTTCCATTACCCAGCACCTTGGATCCAACACCTATGGAGTTAGGAGGGGCTGCTAGGAGGGAGACCGGACGGGGAACCACTCCATGCACCAACTGTGGACGCAGAGGGCACACTGCTGTCCGGTGCTGGGGTGTTTCTCCTGGAAGTCGAGGTAGCAGGCGGAGCACTGGTGGGTCGTCTCAGGTGAGTAGGCACATAACTCACCCAGAGCCTTCTGTTGCACACATGTGGTAACCTATAGAATTTCCTGAGTTTTCCCCGCATCCCCAGCATAAGGCGCTAGTAGATTCAGGCACAGCTGGGAACTTTATTGACCCCTCTTTGGCACATAGATTAGGGATCCCTATTATTCCTGTTGATGTTCCCTTCCCTGTACATGCCTTAGATAGTCGTCCTTTAGGGTCGGGGCTGATTGGGGAGGTCACAGCGCCCATTGCTATGAGAACGCAGGGGGATCACGAGGAGAGAATTAGTCTCTTCTTGATCGACTCTCCTGCGTTTCCTGTTGTGTTGGGTCTTCCCTGGTTGGCCTCTCATGATCCGATTATTTCGTGGCAACAGAGGGCACTCAAGGGATGGTCCTGTCAGTGTTCAGGGAGGTGTGTAGGTGTTTCCTTAGGTGCCACTACGGTGGAAAGTCCAAATCAGGTTTCCACCATGCACATTCCTCCCGAATATGCCGATTTGGCACTCGCCTTCTGTAAGAAGAAGGCGACTCAATTACCACCCCATCGACCGGGGGATTGTGCGATAGATCTCTTGGTAGACGCTGCACTTCCCAGGAGTCACGTGTATCCTCTGTCACAGGAGGAGACGGTGGCTATGGAGACATATGTCACCGAATCTCTGGGACAGGGATACATTCGGCCTTCCATCTCACCTGTCTCCTCGAGTTTCTTTTTTGTGAAGAAGAAGGATGGAGGTTTGCGCCCGTGTATTGATTATCGAGGATTAAATAAGATCACGATAAAATACAGTTACCCGCTACCACTCATAGCCAGTATGACCGAGTCATTACACGGGGCGCGCTTCTTCACAAAATTGGACCTCAGGAGCGCTTACAACCTGGTGCGTATCAAGGGGGGAGATGAGTGGAAGACAGCATTTAGCACCACTTCTGGGCATTATGAGTACCTCGTCATGCCGTACGGGTTAATGAATGCTCCATCAGTCTTCCAATCCTTTGTGGATGAGATCTTCAGGGACCTGCACGGGCAGGGTGTAGTGGTGTATATAGATGACATTCTAATATACACCGCTACACGCGCCGAGCATGTGTCCCTAGTGTGCAGGGTGCTTGGTCGACTGTTGGAGCATGACCTGTACGTCAAGGCTGAGAAATGTCTGTTCTTCCAACAGTCCATCTCCTTCCTAGGGTACCGCTTTTCAGCGTCAGGGGTAGAGATGGAGAATGACCGCATTTCAGCCGTGCGTAATTGGCCGACTCCCACCACGGTAAAGGAGGTGCAGCGGTTTTTAGGGTTTGCCAACTACTACCGGAGAGTTATCCGGGGTTTTGGTCAGGTAGCGGCTCCCATTACCTCACTGCTGAAGGGGGGACCGGTGCGACTGCAGTGGACAGCTGGGGCGGACAGGGCTTTTGGTCACCTGAAGGCTCTGTTTACCTCAGCTCCCGTGCTGGCTCATCCTGATCCTTCCTTAGCATTCATAGTTGAGGTGGACGCATCCGAGGCAGGGATAGGGGCTGTGCTGTCTCAGCGCTCGGGTACGCCACTAAAGCTCCGCCCCTGTGCATTCTTTTCGAAGAAGCTCAGCCCGGCGGAGCGAAACTATGATGTGGGGGACCGGGAGTTGCTGGCTGTTGTCATGGCTCTGAAAGCGTGGAGACATTGGCTTGAGGGGGCTAGACACCCTTTTCTCATTTGGACTGACCACCGCAATCTGGATGAACCCTCGCCAGGCAAGGTGGGCCATGTTTTTCACCCGTTTTGATTTCACCCTTTCCTACAAACCAGGTTCCCAGAACGTTAAGGCAGACGCACTGTCCCGGCTGTATGATACAGAGGAGCGGTCCACAGATCCCACTCCCATAATTCCAGCCTCTCGCCTGGTGGCACCGGTGGTGTGGGAGGTGGACGCGGACATCGAACGGGCGTCACGTACAGAGCCCAATCCACCTGACTGTCCAGCTGGGCGTCTGTACGTTCCGTTTGATGTCCGCGATCGTTTGATCTGTTGGGCTCATACGTCACCCTCCTCTGGTCATCCTGGTATCGGTCGGACGGTGCGCTGCCTTGCTGGGAAGTACTGGTGGCCCACTTTAGCTAAGGACGTGCGGGTTTATGTTTCCTCCTGTTCGGTATGTGCACAGTGCAAGGCACCTAGACATCTGCCCAGAGGGAAATTACAACCCCTTCCCGTTCCACAGCGACCGTGGTCACACCTATCGGTGGATTTCGTGACGGATCTTCCCCCGTCGCGGGGTAACACCACGATCCTGGTCGTTGTGGATCGGTTTTCTAAGTCCTGCCGTCTCCTTCCTTTGCCCGGTCTCCCTACGGCTCTACAAACTGCGGAGGCTCTGTTCACCCACGTATTCCGGCACTACGGGGTGCCTGAGGATATAGTTTCTGATCGGGGTCCCCAATTTACGTCTAGAGTCTGGAGGGCGTTTATGGAACGCCTGGGGATCTCGGTCAGCCTTACCTCAGGTTTCCACCCCGAGAGCAACGGGCAGGTGGAAAGAGTCAACCAGGATGTGGGTAGGTTTCTGAGGTCCTATTGCCAGGAGTGGGCAGCTTACATCCCCTGGGCGGAGATGGCCCAAAACTCCCTCCGCCACTCCTCTACCAACCTATCACCTTTTCAGTGTGTGCTAGGTTACCAGCCGGTCCTGGCACCATGGCATCAGAGCCAGATTGAGGCTCCTGCGGTGGATGAATGGTTTCGGCACTCAGAGGAGACTTGGAACGCTGCACATGTGCGGCTACAACGGGCCATCAGGAGACAAAAGGCGAGTGCCGACCGCCACCGCAGTGAGGCCCCGGTGTATGCACCGGGGGATCGGGTCTGGCTCTCGACCCGAAACCTACCCCTTCACCTGCCCTGCCGGAAGCTGGGTCCGCGGTTTGTGGGGCCATTTAAAGTCCTGAGGAGACTGAACGAGGTTTGTTATAGGTTACAACTCCCCCCTGATTACCGTATTAACCCCTCGTTCCATGTGTCTCTCCTCAGGCCGGTGGTGGCTGGTCCGCTACAGCAGTCTGAGGTGCGGGAGGTTCCTCCGCCCCCTCTTGACATCGAGGGGGTCCCGGCGTATATCGTAAGAGCCATCATGGATTCTAGGCGTCGGGCGAGGGGCCTTCAGTACCTCGTGGAGTGGGAGGGGTACGGTCCGGAGGAGAGATGCTGGGTACCGGTGGAGGACATTCTAGATCCGTCAATGTTACAAGAGTTTCACCGTCTCCACCCGGATCGCCCTGCACCTCGCCCTCCGGGTCGTCCCCGAGGCCGGTGTCGTCGCGCTGCTGGAGCCGCGCGTCAAGGGGGGGGGTACTGTCACGACGTCCGCCGAAGTCGGCCCTTCTCCTTGTTCGGGTGGTGTTCGGCGGTCGACGTCACCGGCTTTCTAGTCACCATCGATCCATTTTTCAGTTTCGTTTTGTTTTGTCTGTATTATACACACCTGGTTTCAATTCCCCTATCATGTACCCTATTTAACCCTCTGGCTTTCATTTCTGTTTTGTCCGTGATTGTTTGTTGCGTTAGTGGTTGTTGTTAATACGTGTGTGTTTGTTATTATTCCATTTGAGGAATTTTGCTGAATTTTTGAGTAAACGCTGTGGTTTCGCTCAACACCTGTGTCCTGCGCTTGACTCCGCTACTTCACTGCACACAACCCTGACACCACATCCTCAGCAATGCTGTTCACAGCCAAGGCATTCCGGAACTGCCTTCGATTTGCAGGCATCAGAGGACACAGCTTGAGGACAAAGGGAAGCAGACGCGCTAAACTACTTCTATACCCGTTTCGAGGCAAATGACACTGAAACATGCATGAGAGCCCCAGCTGTTCTGGATGACTGTGTGATCACGCTCTCCGCACCCGATGTGAGTAAGACCTTTAAACAGGTCAACATTCACAAGGCCTCAGGGCCAGATGGATTACCAGGACGTGTACTTCGAGCATGCGCTGACCAACTGGCAAGTGTCTTAACTGACATTTTCAACCGTGTGGTGCCAGAACAACAATCTCTCCCTCAACGGGATCAAGACAAAGGAGATGATTGTGGACTACAGGAAAAGGAGGACCGAGCATGTCCCAATTCTCATCGATGGGGCTGTAGTGGAACAGGTTGAGCGCTTCAAGTTTCTTGGTGTCCACATCACCAACAAACTAACATGGTCCAAGCACACCAAGACAGTCGTGAAGAGGGCACGACAAAACCTATTCCCCCTGAAGAGACTTAAAAGATTTGGCATGGGTCCTCAGATCCTCAAAAGTTTCTACAGCTGCACCATCAAGAGCATCCTGACGGGTTGCATCACTGCCTGGTATGGCAACTACAGTACATCACTGGGGCCAAGCTTCCTGCCATCCAGGACCTCTATACCAGACGATGTCAGAGGAAGGCCCTAAAAATTGTCAAAGACTACAGCCACCCTAGTCATAGACTCTTCTCCGGAGCGCCAAAAGGCCTCTAAACAGCTTCTACCCCAAGCCATAAGACTCCTGAACATCTAATCAAATGGCTACCCAGACTATTTGCATTTCCCCCCACCCACTATTTTAAGCCACTGCTACTCTCTGTTATTATCTATGCATAGTCACTTTAATAACTCTACCTACATGTACATATTACCTCAATTACCTCGACTAACCGGTGCCCCCGCACATTGACTCTGCACCGGTACCCCCTGTATATAGTCTCGCTATTCTTATTTTACTGCTGTTCTTTCATTACTTGTTCCTTTTATTTCTTATTCTTATTCATAATGTTTTTAACTGCATTGTTGGTTAGGGTCTCGTAAAGTAAGCATTTCACTGTAAGGTTGTTGTACCCGGCGCATTTGACTAATCAAATTAGTATTTTTAATTTTATTTGATGTTCAGCTTTTTGGACTCTTATAGCCCGATTGCTTATTTAGATTGCATGGGTGGACATTGACAGGAATAAAACCTAGTATTGATGTGGTTGTACAGTCCTAATGTACCCTCACTTGGCAACTTTGATCTCCATAGATACTATAATTATCTAGGACACAGGGATTGGTGGAAGTCATTTTGGCAAAACATTTTCTTCCCACATTGATGTAATGATGGAACCAAAGATGACACATTGAGCACACATTTGGCATGCCAAAGCTTGTTGTGCTGATTACATACGCCACCAACAAAGGTGATGGATACAATTTGGGATTTTAACTTTCCTGACCGGGACAGTCACTATATACTGGAATATAAAAGAAAATCAGAAGCCCTGGACATGTGAGTAGTTATATTATTAATGAGGTAGCAATGCTGTGTGTGTGCTCAACCGGAAAATGAGGGTGTGTGGGGTGCATGATGTAGATTTATCTCAGTTCAATCATGTCAACATTGGAAATGAGCAGAATGGTACATAGAATTTCCCACCAGCATCACTAGTCTTTCAGATAGCTTGTTGAAGCATATTATTAATATCCTTCACACACTCTTGCGTTGCAGGAAGCAAACAACACGTTGTTCCACACACTGCTTGTGATGCTCCAAAACAGTTTTTGATGAGAGTCTGAGTGAACAAATTAAAAGATAAGGACAACAGAGGACGAGAGGAAGCGAAGGATGATGAAAGAAGACAAGTGTATGACTCACCAATAGAACCTGTTCAAATGATTGTGAACCAACTGCCATTTTTCGCCCAAAGTCTTTAGGAGGCGTACAACTGCGAAGAAGAACATCAAAAAGAGAAAGAAAAGAGAGATAGAGAGCATATCAGTCTACTTATGACAAGACAGGAAGTAAAGTGACAGTGGGCTTGAGTCATGGCAGGATAATGCTAGGGAAGAGCGTGCCCGGGGCAATGAAGCATGACACTCTAGATGACATAGCTTTAAGCTGCCATCATCATTATAGCTCAGACCATTCATGTTATAGCTCAGACCATTCAGTATAGGCTCCCAAATTACATATCCTGTTTCCGGTAACACTTCACTTGACACCCAGCGTCATAACACGTTATGACATGGTCATAACCATGTCATGACATATTAATCATGGCGCCGGAGGGAATGGCTGCCATTTTACTGGCTCCTACCCAACTTTGCTATTTTGTTTGTTTTTGCACCTTTTTTGTAACTAATTTTGTACACAATTTTGCTGCTACCGTCTCTTATAACTTCTGGACATCAGGACAGTGAGTACTCACCTCGAACTGGATGAATATTTTTACTTTAATGAGTCCGAGGCGAAGGATATACTGCTTCCCGGAGACCAGGCCCAAATCCCCGTCATTCTCGTGAAGAAAAGACGGAAATACATGGGGCGGAGGTCTGAGTGCCTTGTGAGAATTTGTCGGCGAGTGAGTAAACCACCACTACCCTCTGTATTATTTGCCAACGTGCAATCATTGGAAAACAAATTGGACGATGTACGATTAAGAATATCCTACCAACGGGACATTAAAAACTGTAATATATTGTGTTTCACCGAGACTTGGCTGAATGACGACACGGATTATATAGAGCTGGCTGGCTTCTCCGTTTTTCGGCAGGACAGAGCAGCTACATCTGGTAAGACGAGGGGCAAGGGTGTTTGTCTGTTTCTCAATAACTGCTGGTGCGCAATGTCTAATATTAAAGAAGTCTCAAGTTATTGCTCGCCTGAGATAGAATGCCTCATGATAAGTTGTAGACCACACTATCTACCAAGAGAGTTCACATCTATATTATTCATAGCTGTCTATTTACCGCCACAAACCGATGCTGGCACTAAGACTGCACTCAACGTGCTGTAAAAGGCCATAAGCAAACAAGAAAATACTCATCCAGAAGCGACACTCCTAGTGGCTAGCAATGGTGTAAAGTACTTAAGTAAAAATACTTGAAAGTACTACTTAAGTAGTTTTTGGGGGTATCTGTCCTTTACTTTACTATTTTTGCCAACTTTTACTTCACAACATTCCGAAAGAAAATAATGTACTCCATACGTTTTCCCTGACACCCAAAAGTACTCGTTACATTTTGACAGGAAAATGGTCCGATTCACACACTTGGTCATCCCTACTGCCTCTGATCTGGCGTACTCACTAAACACAAATACTTATTTTGTAAATTATGTCTGAGTGTTTGAGTGTGCCCTGGGTATCCATCAGAAATTTGTGGTGTCTGGTTTGCTTAATATAAGGAATTTATAGTGGTTTATACTTTTACTTTTAATACTTAAGTACATTTTAGCAATTGTGTTTACTTTTGATACTTAAGTATATTTAAAACCAAATACTTTTAGACTTTTACTCAAGTAGTATTTTACTGGTTGACTTTCACTTTTACTTGAGGCATTTTCTATTAAGGTATCTTTACTTTTACTCAAGTATGACAATTGAGTACTTTTTCCACCACTGGTGGCCCGGGGACTTTAATGCAGGCAAACTTAAATCTGTTTTACCTCATTTCTACCAGCATTTCACATGTGCAACCAGAGGTTAAAAAAAAAATCTAGACCACCTGTCACGCCCTGACCATAGTTTGCTTTGTATGTTTCTATGTTTTGTTTGGTCAGGGTGTGATCTGAGTGGGCATTCTATGTTGTATGTCTAGTTTGTCTATTTCTATGTGTTTGGCCTGATATGGTTCTCAATCAGAGGCAGGTGTTTGTCGTTGTGTCTGATTGGGAGCCATATTTAGGTAGCCTGTTTTGTCATTGTGGGTTGTGGGTGATTGTCTATGTGTAGTGTTTTGTGTCAGCACTATTATTCGGTAGCTTCACGTTGTCACGTTCTGACCATAGTTCTTTTGTGTTTTCTTTGTTTTAGTGTTGGTCAGGACGTGAGCTGGGTGGGCATTCTATGGTGTGTGTCTAGTTTGTCCGTTTCTATGTATGACCTGATATGGTTCTCAATCAGAGGCAGGTGTTAGTCATTGTCTCTGATTGGGAACCATATTTAGGTAGCTTGTTTTGTGTTGCGGTTTGTGGGTGGTTGTCTTCTGTCTTTGTGTTCTCTGCACCAGATAGGACTGTTTCGGTTTTGCCACATTTGTTATTTTGTATATTGTAGTGTCACGTTCAGTCTTTATTAAACATGTTGAACACGAACTACGCTGCGTCTTGGTCCGATCCCTGCTACACCTCCTCTTCAGACGAAGGAGGAAGGAGGAAGGCTGCCGTTACACACGTTCGTTGTTTGTTATTTTTGTATAGTTCGTTCAGTGTTCTCTTTTCTAAATAAATTCAAGATGACCACTTACCATGCTGCATATTGGTCCTCCGATCCTTCCAACTACTCCTCCTCAGAAGAGGAGGAAGACGAACGTGACACCACCTTTACTCCACATACAGAGATGCATACAAAGTTCTCCCCCACCCTCCATTTGGCAAATCTGACCATAATTCTATCCTCTTGATTCCTGCTTACAAGCAAAAACTAAATCAGGAAGTACCAGTGACTCACTCAATACAGAAGTGGTCAGAAGACGCGGATGCTACACTTCAGACTGTTTTGCTAGCACAGACTGGAATATGTTCCGGGATTCATCCAATGGCATTGAGGAGTATACGACCTCAGTCACCGGCTTCATCAATAAGTATATTGACGATGTCGTCCCTACAGTGACCGTAAGTACATTTCCCAACCAGAAGCCATGAATTACAGGCAACATCCGCACCGAGCTAAAGGCTAGAGCTTCTGCTTTCAAGGAGCGGGACACTAATCTGGATGTTTATAAGAAATCCCGCTATGCCCTCAGATGAGCCATCAAAAAGGCAAAGCGCCAATACAAAACTAAGATTGAATCCTAATACACCGGCTCTGATGCTCGTCGGATGTGGCAGGGTTTGAAAACTATTACGGACAACAAAGGGAAACCCAGCCGCGAGCTGCCCAGTGACACGAGCCTACCAGACGAGCTAAATGCCTTTTATGCTCGCTTTGAGGCAAGAAACACTGAAGCATGCATGAGAGCACAAGCTGACCTGGACGACTGTGTGATCACGCTCTCCGTAGCCGATATGAGCAAGACCTTTAAACAGGTCAACATTCACAAAGCCATGGGGCCAGACGGATTACCAGGACGTGTACTAAAAGCATGCACAGACCAACTGACAAGTGTCTTCACTGACATTTTCAAACTCTCCTTGGCCGAGTCTGTAATACCTACATGTTTCAAACAGACCACCATAGTCCCTGTGCCGAAGATAGCGAAGATAACCTGCCTAAATGATTACTGCCCCGTAGCACTCACGTCGGTAGCCATGAAGTGATTTGAAAGGCTGGTCATGGCTCACATCGCACCATCATGCCAGAAACCCTAGACCCAACAGATCCACAGATGACGCAATCTCAATCACAGTCCACACTGCCCTTTCCCCACCTGAACAAAAGGAACACCTACGTGAGAATGCTGTTCATTGACTACAGCTTTCAACACCATAGTGCCCATGAAGCTCATCACTAAGCTAAGGATCCTGGGACTTAACACCTCCCTCTGGAACTGGACCCTGTACTTCCTGACGGGCTGCCCCCAGGTGGTAATGGTAGGCAACAACACATCTGCCAGACTGATCTTCAGCACTGGGGCCCCTCAGGGGTGCGTGCTTAGTCCCCTCCTGTACTCCATGTTCAACCAAGACTGCGTGGCCAAGCACGACTCTAACTTGTGGAGGTCAACAACAAAACAATCTGATGTCTTGGCTGATTTCTTTTGATTTCCCCATCATGTCAAGGCAAGAGGCACTGAGTTTGAAGGTAGGCTTTGAAATACATCCACAGGTACACCTCCAATTGACTCAAATGATGTAAATTAGCCTTTCAGAAGCTTCTAAAGTCATGACATAATTTTCTGGAATTTTCCAAGCTGTTTAACTTTTACTTGGTACTCATCCCGGATCCGGGAGCACCCCCCACAGTAAAAAAGCTGACTAGCATAGCCTAGCATAGCGTCACAAGTAAATACAAGCATCTAAATATCATTAAATCACAAGTCCAAGACACCAGATGAAAGATACAGATCTTGTGAATCCAGCCATCATTTCTGATTTTTAAAATGTTTTACAGGGAAGACACAATATGTAAATCTATTAGCTAACCACGTTAGCAAAAGACACCACTTTTTTTACTCCACCAGTTTTTTACTCCATCAGTAGCTATCACTAATTCGACTAAATCAAGATATATATAGCCACTAACCAAGAAACAACTTCATAAGATGACAGTCTGATAACATATTTATGGTATAGGATATGTTTTTTTAGAAAAATTTGCATTTTTCAGGTATAAATCACAGTTGTACATTGCAGCTGCAATCTGAAATAGCGTTGGAAGCAGCCGGAATAATTACAGAGACCGACGTCAATTACCAAAATACTCATCCTAAAACATTTCTGAAAAATACACAGCCTACAGCAATTGAAAGACAAAGATCTTGTGAATCCAGACAATATTTCAGATTTTCTAAGCGTTTTACAGGGAAGACACAATATGTAAATCTATTAGCTAACCACGATAGCAAAAGACACAACTTTTTTTCTCCACCATTTTTTTCCTGCATCAGTAGCTATCACTAATTCGACTAAATCAAGATATATATAGCCACTAACCAAGAAACAACTTCATAAGATGACAGTCTGATAACATATTTATGGTATAGGATATGTTTTTTTAGAAAAATGTGCATTTTTCAGGTATAAATCACAGTTGTACATTGCAGCTGCAATCTGAAATAGCGTTGGAAGCAGCCGGAATAATTACAGAGACCGACGTCAATTACCAAAATACTCATCCTAAAACATTTCTGAAAAATACACAGCCTACAGCAATCGAAAGACACAGATCTTGTGAATCCAGACAATATTTCAGATTTTCTAAGTGTTTTACAGCGAAAACACAATATATCGTTATATTAGCATACCACATGAGCTAACATCACACCAGCATTAAATCAAGGCAAAAGGGGCGATAACGTTATCGCCACCAAAATATATTAATTTTTTCACTAACCTTCTCACAATTCTTCAGATGACAGTCCTGTAACATCATATTACACAATGCATATAGAGTTTGTTCGAAAATGTGCATATTTAGCATCACAAATCGTGGTTATGCAATGTAATCTGTCAAAACATGGCATGCCATCTTGGAAAGGCACCTATGTTTACGATTATTTATCGATTAGATTGACTAAAAAAATACAGGTTGGACAGCTAATGAAAGATGCATTGATTATTAATGCAACCGCTGATTTAGATTTTTAAAATTTACGTTACTAGACATACATTGTGAGTTACAGCCAGACTAGTGCCACATAAATACGGAATAAAATCATAAATAACTCTTTCTTTTGGACGAGCTTCCATCAGTATCTTGGGCAATGTGTCCTTTGTCCAAAAGAATCGTTGCTTTGTTGTAAAACGACCTCCTCAACTTCGAAACTAGCAGCTAACGATAGCTACACGGCACACACATGCCCAAATCCTCAAACGCAATACTAAGGAAATTCAGAAAAATAGCAATATACTCGCATAAACTGATATAAATCGGTTTCAAATAACTTCGTTATGATGTTTCTAACACCTACAGTGGGGAGAACAAGTATTTGATACACTGCCGATTTTGCAGGTTTTCCTACTTACAAAGCATGTAGAGGTCTGTAATTTTTATCATAGGTACACTTCAACTGTGAGAGACGGAATCTAAAACAAAAATCCAGAAAATCACATTGTATGATTTTTAAGTAATTAATTTGCATTTTATTGCATGACATAAGTATTTGATACATCAGAAAACCAGAACTTAATATTTGCTACAGAAACCTTTGTTTGCAATTACAGAGATCATACGTTTCCTGTAGTTCTTGACCAGGTTTGCACACACTGCAGCAGGGATTTTGGCCCAATCCTCCATACAGACCTTCTCCAGATCCTTCAGGTTTCGGGGCTGTCGCTAGGCAATACGGACTTTCAGCTCCCTCCAAAGATTTTCTATTGGGTTCAGGTCTGGAGACTGGCTAGGCCACTCCAGGACCTTGAGATGCTTCTTACGGAGCCACTCCTTAGTTGCCCTGGCTGTGTGTTTCGGGTCGTTGTCATGCTGGAAGACCCAGCCACGACCCATCTTCAATGCTCTTACTGAGGGAAGGAGGTTGTTGGCCAAGATCTCGCGATACATGGCCCCATCCATCCTCCCCTCAATACGGTGCAGTCGTCCTGGCCCCTTTGCAGAAAAGCATCCCCAAAGAATGATGTTTCCACCTCCATGCTTCACGGTTGGGATGGTGTTCTTGGGGTTGTACTCATCCTTCTTCTTCCTCCAAACACGGCGAGTGGAGTTTAGACCAAAAAGCTCTATTTTTGTCTCATCAGACCACATGACCTTCTCCCATTCCTCCTCTGGATCATCCAGATGGTCCTTGGCAAACTTCAGATGGGCCTGGATATGCGCTGGCTTGAGCAGGGGGACCTTGCGTGCGCTGCAGGATTTTAATCCATGGCGGCGTAGTGTGTTACTAATGGTTTTCTTTGAGACTGTGGTCCCAGCTCTCTTCGGGTCATTGACCAGGTCCTGCCGTGTAGTTCTGGGCTGATCCCTCACCTTCCTCATGATCATTGATGCCCCACGAGGTGAGATCTTGCATGGAGCCCCAGACCGAGGGTGATTGACCGTCATCTTGAACTTCTTCCATTTTCTAATAATTGCGCCAACAGTTGTTGCCTTCTCACCAAGCTGCTTGCCTATTGTCCTGTAGCCCATCCCAGCCTTGTGCAGGTCTACCATTTTATCCCTGATGTCCTTACACAGCTCTCTGGTCTTGGCCATTGTGGAGAGGTTGGAGTCTGTTTGATTGAGTGTGTGGACAGGTGTCTTTTATACAGGTAACGAGTTCAAACAGGTGCAGTTAATACAGGTAATGAGTGGAGAACAGGAGGGCTTCTTAAAGAAAAACTAACAGGTCTGTGAGAGCCGGAATTTTTACTGGTTGGTAGGTGATCAAATACTTACGTCATGCAATAAAATGCAAATTAATTACTTAAAAATCATACAATGTGATTTTCTGGATTTTTGTTTTAGATTCCGTCTCTCACAGATGAAGTGTACCTATGATAAAAACTACAGACCTCTACATGCTTTGTAAGTAGGAAAACCTGCAAAATCGGCAGTGTATCAAATACTTGTTCTCCCCACTGTATATCGAATTAAATCACAGACGGATATATCTTTGATCAATAACGAGAGCTTTTGAGCATGCGATTCTGATGTCCTCCCTTGCGTCCTGGCAAGCGTCGAAAAGAAGGGACATCTCACTCCATTCCCTTTTAAAAACTCTGACAAACACGTAGAGACACCATTCCACTTCTCATTGGTTACTGACATCCAGGGGAAGGCGGGTGCAGTTCATGTCAAGCCATAGGGCACACACAGAGTTTTAAACTGATCCGAGATCAGAGACTATTTTTCAGAGCTTCGCATGTCCTGTCATGAGTTTCGCTGTAGAAAGAGTTCTGGTTCACCCACAGACATAATTCAAACGGTTTTAGAAACTAGAGATTGTTTTCTATCCAATAGTAATAATAATATGCATATTGTACGAGCAAGAATTGAGTACGAGGCAGTTTAATTTGGAAATGTAAAAAAATAAATAATGCTAACAGCTCCCCCTATTGACAAAAGGTTTTAATGGCACAGTCAACTTAGTGTATGTAAACTTCTGACCGACTGGAATTGTGATACAGTGAAATAATCTGTCTGTAAACAATTGTTGGAAAAATGACTTGTGTCATGCACACAGTAGATGTCCTAACCTGTATATACAGTTGAAGTCGGATGTTTACATACACTTAGGTTGGAGTCATTAAAACTCATTTTTCAACCACTCCACAAATATCTTGTTAACAAACTATAGTTTTGGCAAGTCGGTTAGGATATCTACTTTGTGCATGACACAAGTAATTTTTCCAACAATTGTTTACAGACAGATTGTTTCACTTATAATTCACTGTATCACAATTCCAGTGGGTCAGAAGTTCACATATATTAAGTTGACTGTGCCTTTAAATCGTTTGGAAAATTCCAGAAAATGTCATGGTTTGAGAAGCTTCTGATAGGCTAATTGACATAATTTGAGTCAATTGGAGGTGTACCTGTGGATGTACTTCAAGGCCTACCTTAAAACTCAATGTCTCTTTGCTTGACATCATGGGAAAATCAAAAGAAATCAACAAAGACCTCAGAAAAAAAATTGTAGACCTCCACAAGTCTGGTTCATCCTTGGGAGCAATTTCCAAATGCCTGAAGGTACCACATGCATCTGTACAAACAATAGTACGCAAGTATAAACACCATGGGACCACGCAGCCGTCAAACCGCTCAGCAAGGAGACGCATTCTGTCTCCTAGAGATGAACATAGGCTAAATCATAGGCAATATCATTTTGGCATTTTAATTCAAATGACTTTCCTGAAAGCTACCCCTAGCCTTATGGACACGCCGCCTATGCCTTTTAATGTGGCATAAACACAACCAGTCATGATGTTTTCATCTGATTGTCAATTACTTAACAAAGGCGCTCCTGTGGCTACCCGCGCACATTCGTCCACTCACAAAATATAATTTTTGCACTGTGAACCCGCAATTTGTAGAATGGAAAGAGACATCTGTTACCAAACACCTATGTGTATTGTAATTGCATTCTGCAATTGTCATTAGGCTAAAATTGTAGCCGGTGTTGTGCCGAAAAGCACCCCCCCCTCGCGTGAACGCGCACGCACTCAATTCTTCATTGCTGCGACTTGCTTGCTAGTTGGGATTTCTGATCACGTTAGGCTGCGTTTCATTTTATTTCTTATGTCGGTTTGATCGTGGGGGAGGCACTAGTAATGTCTGCAGTTTTCGGTTTGGCTATTTGTTTCAAGTGTATTAGTCTATATATAGATCTCTTTGCCGAAATACGGCATCTCTCCCACGTCTTATTCGACTAGTAGTTGTTCTGAAACGTTTATTGCTTGCCTACATTTTACTACATCCATGTTTAATATAACACACATACATTAATTATTATTTTTGGTTGCCTATGCTGACTGAAGTTTGTTTATAGAAAGTATTTGACTCTGATGGTGCCACAGAAAGTATTTGACTCTAGCCACAAAATTAAGGAAATTAGAACGGGGGGGATTTCGGCAAGACTATTTTGCGCAGAAAAATACATGTAAAGATGTATAGACTACTTAAAATTATGTTTTGCTAGATGACCTGAGCCAACTGTGCCACTTCTGTGGGGAGGTGGACAATAATGAGGAAGACACTAATTGGGGTAATTGCTTGTTCACTTCTAAAGGCACATTTTTTTAGGAGTACGAATTTGTATAAGCAGTAATATTTCTAGAGGTAGTATCATCTGCTTTGTCTGATAATGAAATAATTGTAATTCAAGAAAATGTATTTAATGTTTTAAATATATTACCATTTTTCATCATACATTACAGATTGGTTGTGACCGCTGCCCACGATGGTTCCACCAGTCCCATAGGCGGAAATCCCAGGGGGGACGGGGGGGACACGACCCCCCCATCCTGGGGAAAATATGATTTGTCCCCCCCAATATATCACTGTAAACATAACTATGTAATTTCAATAATATTAATAATACGCAATGAAAGCACTTGTGCTGATTATAGACACTTAATAGCGCGTTTTTAAGTTTCACAAGATTGCGACCCCCCCCCGCCCTTTGCCCCACAATGATTTGATCCACTGCCAGTTCTTTAGTTTGCAAGGTAATAGAGGGTTCGTATCTACTGTCCTAAAGGCACTCAGTGTACGTAACTGACGTGAGGTAATCCAGTCAATCGCGCTTTAGCAATGTATATATTTTTTTAATGTTGCAGGGTTCACACACTAGCTGAATTTGCAGAGCTAGCGCGCAAACTAAAGCAAACATTAACTATCAAGCTAGCTAGTACCTATTCCATTTATGTGGCGTCGTCAAATATGGAATATTTGCTATCGTCAATTTATTCCAAGATTAGCATGCAGCTGTAGTGCTTCAAAGTCCCTGTGATAAGGTTAGCGATAAACTGAAGTCCAAACTGAACAGAACTACACTATCTTATACCATTGTCTTAAATATATTAAATGGTCTCGTTGCAAAAGCAAAATTGTCGCTAGTGAATATATTTTTTTTTCTCACCTTTAACCAGGTAGCAAAGATTATAGCAAACACCACAGAAACGGAATTGGTGCTCGCTAGCTTTGCAAATTCAGCTATTGTTGGAAGCCTGCCAATATGAAACAAACTATGTTAAAATTTCAAAACGTTGCAGCATGTGTTGTGTAAATGTGTGTGTGTGCAGCTAGACCGGTCAGCCAGCCAGCCAGCCAGGTAGAAAAATGTCAGAAAAAAGTAAAAAGACGGACATCAGAGTATTTTTCAGTACACCAAAACGCAAAGTAAGAACTCTAGTAGCCTAATATCTCAAAGACCAGTTGATAAAATGTTCATAAGAAAGAAGTGAAATGCTAATGGAAATGTTTCACAATGATGTCATTAGGCAGAGCAGGCAACAGATGGCACACAGACAGCAGAGCTGGGGACAGATATGCAGGGACAGATTGGCAGAGACAGGGAGTCTCAGGTAAGTTTGTTGAGTCTTTGTTTGGCAACATTATGAAAGGTTCTCAATTTTTTTGATTTGTAAAATAGGGACATAATTGGAAAATGCCATGGATACCCCCACTCTCAACTTAAACTGGTGACTGAACCAAGATTTGTTTAAGGCAATGGTATTGCTGTTGTGATTAATTGTGTAGTTTTGGGTACCGGTAGTTAGGAGTACAGCAAACACCTTATTTATTTTCTAGGAGACAGACTGTGAGTCAGTGAGGGTGGTGAAAGGGAAAGAGCCAAGGAGAGAGACTTCAGAGGACAGTGTCACAGCCACGGCAGGACCAGGTGTCACCCTTGTTGCCAGCAGCACCAGTATAGGGGACAGTGGCACAGCATCGTCCAGTTACCTCAGTGATGACACAGAACCATATCAGCCACACCCACAATTTATAGAACCGCAAACTCTTGCAAACAGAGTGTTGACGTTTCAAGAGAGAGGAACACTGCACTGATAAGGAACACTGCTATAACTATTATTATTATTAGTATTATAATGATTTAAACAAGTTGGGACAACCCTTCAGTTAACTACTGTACCTAACAATTATCCAGTAGTAGTGATTATGGTCCCTCAATATACATTTAACATATTACAACATAGTCTATGTGTTACAGCACTACTTTTGGTGTCCCCCTCAGGAATTGCTCCTGAGAAAATTTCATGTAATTGTCCCCTCCAAGGTTGATATCAGATTTTCGCCCCTGACCAGTCCTGTATGAAAACCATCCCATTGGAGGATTATGTCTGCGCTGCCTGTCAGGACTAGGTCAGGCTTGAGGCAGGGGCGAAAATCTGATATCAACCTTGGAGGGGACAATTACATTAAATTTTCTCAAGAGCAATTCCTGAGGGGGACACCAAAAGTAGTGCTGTAACACATAGCATACGTTGTTATATGTTAAATGTATATTGATGAACCATAATTCCTATAACTGGATAATTGATAGGTACAGTAGTTAACTGAAGGGTTTTCCCAACTTGTTCAAATGTTTAAATCATTATAATTCTACTACTAATAATAGTTAGAGCAGTGCTCCTTACCAGTCCAGTATGTATGCAGGTATTCGTACTTACAACCAGCAATATCAAGAAAGGTCAGTAGGTGACAATGGTACTGTACACTGTATGGGTGTAGTTTTCATAAATACAATGAACATGGTGTGATCACATCTAAAATAATCTCCATTGAGAACCATCACAAAGTTGGTCTCCGTATTGAATTGACCTTTTTAATTTGACTTTTTCTGATACATTTATATAGTCATTAAATATGTGCACCTGGCCTGAGTCTACTACAATATCTTTGCAAGAACAAAAAGCTTAAAATAAGTACAGTTCTAAAAGCAAAATAACTACTTCAATGAAAAACCCAAATAAATCAAACAAAATATCCTTCAGTCAGTGTCTCAACTCTTCAAACAGCAGCTATGGACAAGTATGTCGCACAAAGTATGCAATTTTAAATAAAATAACATGAAATAAATAATTTGTAAGTGTACTGAAAACTACTAAACAAAAGAACAAATATCAATTACACCAGGGGTTCTCAAACAGGGGTCCATGGACTAATTGCAAGGGGTCCGTGAAATAAAAAAGTGTAATGAATGTAGTCAGTACCACAAGGTTTCCAGTAAGTTTACATATAATATAGAGGGGGTGGAGGTCCCTGAGGACCGCTCAAAACCTTGCCTTAAAATATGCAGGGTTTCCAGTACCCCAAAAAGGTTGAGAACCACTGCTATACACACTACTGAACAAAAGAACCGAGCATATGTTTGCGGGTTTCCTCAACAACACATCAGTTGCCACTTTCGCAATGCCCTCGCCTGTTGTCTCCGACACCCTGTATAGCCCAATAAACTCCTTGTGAGGGACATGGTCATGGTCAACATAACGCAGACAGACATTCTCCTGTTCAGCACCAGAGACATCTTGAGTACCATCAACAATTAATGAAAATTGTACAATCGGAAGAGACCTAATCTCAGCTGCCTCGAATGACTATTGGCCATGATGTTCAGAATTTTCATTTCATTCTGTGCTTTGGGGCCTGTGTACATTGTGGTACGCTCTGTTAACCACTTCAGTAAAATGGGATCATCCTCTTCTGCCCTAAGTTTCAAAATCTGGTATAAATTCCCACTGTCATCCGTATGGCCTCTAAATGCTTGTCCCTGTCTTACTACATGCCGCACCGAACTAACAATTTTCATCAAGCAATGCCTTGCGTCCTCCTGCTGTTTACCCCACGCGCTGGATAACTGTACACTGATTGGATTTAGCTGGTGTGCTGTTACAATTACAAAGTGGCGGTGGGTTTGGCAGTTTTGATGTGCTGTGAATTTTTCAATGGCTTTTCTCCAGTTCCTAAATCCTGCACTAATGACGGCAGCATCTGCTCTTTGGCCAAAAGATGGCTGGCTTGAAAACCCTTGGCTACAGTGAAAACACAACACTCCTTTTATTGATGGATTATAATGTAGCCAGGGGAAATCACGAAACCATCTCTCTTGAAACGTCAACACTCTGTTGGCAAGAGTTTGCGGTTCTATAAATTGTGGGTGTGGCTGATATGGTTTTGTGCCATCACTGTGGTAACTGGACAATGCTGTGCCACTGTCCCCTATACTGGTGCTGCTGGCAACAAGGGTGACGCTTGGTCCTGCCGTGGCTGTGACACTGTCCTCTGAAGTCTCTCTCCCTGGCTCTTTCCCTTTCACCACCCTCACTGACTCAGTCTGTCCCCTAGAAAAGAAATAAGGTGTTTGCCGTACTCGTAACTACCGGTACCCAAAACTACACAATTAATCACAACAGCAATACCATTGCCGTAAACAAATCTTAGTTTAGTCACCAGTTTAAGTTGAGAGTGGGGGTATCCATGGCATTTTCCAATTATGTCCCTATTTTACAAGTCAAAAAAATTGAGAACCTTTCATAATGTTGCCAAACAAAGACTCAACAAACTTACCTGAGACTCCCTGTCTGCCAATCTGTCCCTGCATATCTGTCCCCAGCTCTGCTGTCTGTGTGCCATCTGTTGCCTGCTCTGCCTAATGACATCATTGTGAAACATTTCCATTAGCATTTCACTTCTTTCTTATGAACATTTTATCAACTAGTCTTTGAGATATTAGGATACTAGAGTTCTTACTATGTGTTTTGGTGTACTGACAAATACTCTGATGTCTGTCTTCTTACTTTTTTCTGCCATTTTTCTACCTGGCTGGCTGGCCTAGCTGCACACACACACATTTACACAACACATGCTGCAACCTTTTGTAATTTTAATAGTTTGTTTCATATTGGCTGGCTTCCAACAATAGCTGAATTTGTAAAGCTAGCGAGCACCAATTCCGTTTCTGTGTGTTTGCTATAATCTTTGCTACCTGGTTAAATAAAGGTGAAATAAAATAAAATAAAAAAAGTTCACTAGCGACAATTTATCTTTTGCAACGAGACCATTATATATATTTAAGACAATGGTAGAAGAGAGTGTAGTTCTGTTCTGTTCAGTTTGGACTTCAGTTTATCGCTAACCTTATCACAGGGACGTCGAAGCATTACAGCTGCATGCTGATCTTGGAATAAACTGACGATAGCAAAGATTCCATCTTTGACGACTCCACATAAATGGAATAGGTACTAGCTAGCTTGATAGTTAATGTTTGCTTTAGTTTGCGCGCTAGCTCTGCAAATTCAGCTAGTGTGTGAACCCTGCCAACATAAAAATAAATAAATAACATTGCTATGGACCTGCTATGGATTGACTGGATTAACCTCACGTCAGTTACGTACATGTCCCTTTCGGACAGTAGGTACGAACCCTCTATTACCTTGCCAGCTAAAGAACTGGCAGTGGATCAAACCATTGTGAGGCAAAGGGCGGGGGGGGTCGCAATCTTTTGAAACTTAAAAACGCGCTATTAAGTGTCTATAATCAGCACAAGTGCTTTCATTGCGTATTATTAATATTATTAAAAATTACATAGTTATGTTTACAGTGATATATTGGGGGGGACAAATCATATTTTTCCCAAGATGGGGGGGTCGTGTCCCCCCCGTCCCCCCTGGGATTTCCGCCTATGAGTTCCAGGCAACGGTATCACCTGGAAAACTTCCCATAAAAAGTGGACTAAATGTTCAGTCGAGCTGTTGCAGCTTTCCAATATTTGTTTATGTTATATATTGTCTTTTTATATTTGATTTATTGTCATTTTACATCTTATTATGCAAAGATCGAAAGGTGTATTTCTTATTTAATGTTTGTTAACAAACTGAACTTTCTGTGATGTTTTTGTGTTGGGTGATAATATGTGTGTATTATCATTTTCTTAAACATTACAAAATGTTTCTCAAATAAAAGTGTATTTATTTATACTCTAATGTTGCTTTCTGTGGCACACTCTACTGGTCAACATGAGCTACTAATGATTCTGAAGTGTGCAAGGCCTTGCAGTCCCAAGATACAAGGGGGAGAATTTCTTCAGGCAAGAAAATACCCTTGCCCGAAATATTTTCTATAGAACAAACTTCACTTCAGCATAGGCAACCGAAATTAATAATTAATATATGTGTGTTATATTAAACAGAGGGAGTAAAATGTAGGCAAGCAAAAAACATTTCAGAACAACTACGAGTCGAATGGGAAAGATTACGAATTTTGGCAGAGATTTTTTTATAGACTAATACACTTGAAACAAATAGCCAAACCAAAAACTGCAGACATTACTAGTGCCTCCCCGCTATCAAACCGACATAAATAATATAATGAAACGCAGCCGAACGTTAACAGAAATCTCAACCACCAAGCAAGTCGCAGCAATGAAGAATTGAGTGCGTGCGCGTTCACGCGAAGAGTGGGGGGGGAGGGGGGGTTCTGGCAGGGGGGAGCTTTTCGGTACAACACCTGATCCAGTTGTGTGGGAGAGGGATTTAGAGCGAGACAGTACACCTGGTCCATACAATGTGTCTGTATGGGTCTCATGTGGTACAAGTTCACGCACTTCTCAAGCTGCTTCAGCGTGTGCATGCATGTGTTGGTGTGATGTAAGTGTTAATGGCTCAGTGACAGACTAAGGGTTGAGTCAAATGGCTGGGCTTTTCATGAGCAGGTAGTTGTATCAGACACTTCCCTTATTGTACCAGATCAGTTAGCTATCACAGTTCAGTTATATCACATACTTCAGTGAGTTATATCAGATACCTCAGTTATTTCAGACATCTAAGTAAGTGATATCACATATCTCAGTTATATAACAGCCTTGGACGAGATAGCTTTTATTCAATACATCAAAGTGAAACTATAAGCGAATGTAATTAGATCTCAGGCTAAAACATAGGCAAATCAAAGTGTCAAAAATATTCACAATCAAAACAGAAGATTCCACTCAGTGCAATATCCTATAATGCGAAACATTGCTAAAACAAACACACATGGGAATTATCTGGCAGTGTGCTTCATGTTCTATTTTGTGTGTGTGTGTGTGTGTGTGTGTGTGTGTGTGTGTGTGTGGACGTGTTTAACTATTCTTGTGGGGACCAGAAGTCCCTACAAGAATAGTAAACAAAGTAAAAATTGACCAACTGGGGACATTTTGTTAGTCCCCACAAGGTCAAATGCTATTTCTAGGGGGTTTAGGGTTAAGGTTAGAATTAGTGTTAGGGTTAGAATTAAGTTAAATATTAAGGTTAGGAGCTAGGGTTAGTTGTAGGGTTAGGGTTAGGAGCTAGGGTTAGGTTTAGGGTTAGGATAAAGTTTAGGTTTTTGGGTTAAGGTTAAGGTTAGGGTTAGGGTTAGGGTGAGAGTACGGGTTAGGATTAGGGTTAGGTTTACGGTTAGAGGTTAGGGAAAATAGGATTTTGAATGGGACTGAATTGTATGTCCCCACAAGGTTAGCTGTACAAGACTGTGTGTGTGTGTGTGTGTGTGTGTGTGTGTGTGTGTGTGTGCACTCTCATAAATATTAATAAAACTTGATGGAGTACACGTTTACTTGCAAGTTTGGGAATTAAAGAACAAACTGTCCCTGAATTTCCATAATCAGATCCATCATTTGATGGCGCAAGTCCCTCTTGCCGTATCGTTTCAAAATACTGTATGCATGGGCAAATAAACATTGTATAATGAGCTGACTATCTCAGTCTTAAATGCATGGATATCTCTCTTTCTCTCTCACCGTCCGTCTTTCTCTCTGTTGGTTATATTAGATACCGGTTTCATGTCTGTCTGTCTTACTCTCGTCATCCTTTCCATGTGTCCCATTGACATTTAATTAACGAAAGATGGATGCAAAGGGTCTCTGCACCAAGGGGTAGCGCCATAAATGACCGTGCATACAATACAAATACGATGAATGCCATTTATGGTAAGCTACAAATAAGATACAGTAACCCTCAAATCAACAGCTATATACAACAAAGAGTTTCACATAACACTGCTTGCTGTGCCTCATTGATCATTGTAAAAGTAAACATTTAAAATTCATACTTTGATTTCTCTCTCTCCCTTCTGTCCCACTTCCCTCCACCTCTCTCTATCTCCGTGCTTCGCTCCTCTTCTCTCTCAGCGTGAACAAATAAGCATTGAGCCGCCAATATCTGACAGACACACACACACACTGCGCGCGCGCATGCACGCATGGGTTTAAAAGTGCTGCCAACACATCGTGCGCATCACATCTTCTCAAGTGTCTGCGCAGAGAAAGCAATGTCCCCCTCTCCTCACGCCGCCACTGATACGCGAGAGGGAGACTGATGATTGGACGTCCGGTGCTTATCTTTATAAACCTCCCCAGCAGACATGCGAGTTGCGTGTCTGTGGCTCTCCCTCACCTATTTGGCCACCAGCCTCGACGGGTTGGGGGCACGGGAATACAACAACTCAACCATTTTCGGCGGGGGTCTCTTTGTGGATGCAGAAGGGCTGCTGAACCTGTCAGACCCGTACACGCCCAACCTGACAAATGTCTTCTCGCTTGACCTGGACGAGGGCACGCTCGCGGACTGGCGCTCCATGGCAGTTAAAAATTGCTACGGTGGAGAGTCCCATGACCGGACAGTGAAATCCCTGCTGGTCCTGGCTTACTCGTTCATCATTGTCATCTCGCTGTTCGGAAACACGCTGGTGTGTCACGTGGTGATCCAGAACAAGCGGATGCACTCCGCCACGAGCCTGTTCATCATTAACCTCGCGGTGGCAGACATTCTCATCACGCTGCTCAACATGCCCTTTACTTTGGTGCGATACGGACCGGGGACATGACAACCTCGCTACTGTCTATGGGCACAGGCACAACAAATATCACTGTACACAAATGACCACACACACACACACACACACACACACACACACACACACACACACACAAGAGCGTCTTTGAAATTCTTGCGGTATAGAAATGATATCTATTATTTTTACATTTTTCATCATGGTAGATCAGTGATTATCTCCGGAAAGTGGAAGAACGCGTGGGTTTTTAAATAATTTGAACCATTTTTCCACAGGTGGTTTGAATGATGAGAGTCCTTGCAGTGAGGGGGATATGTCTGTGTTAAATCGATCTATTAAGCGCGTATGGATAGGAAGGCTCCAGCTTTTCATCACGCAATCATGCCAGTAGAAAACAGCCTTGTCAACATGCCTGTGTGGTCTCCCTCAGATCCGTTTTGTGAATAGCAGCTGGTGGTTCGGGAAGGGAATGTGCCACATCAGCCGGTTCGTCCAGTATTGCTCCCTGCACGTATCCACACTCACGCTCACGGCAATCGCGCTGGACAGACGCCAGGTAGACTAACGGTCATGCATAAAATCGGTGAATATCGTGAATGTCCTGTGTGTGCTTCTTCTAATTAAAGGGTTGCAGTTTGCTTGGCCTAGTAAAATAAAGCTGTAAAGGAAAGCTGTAAGGAAAGCGTCAGCACTCGAAAGCGCGAGGGGGAGCTGTCCAAGCGGCAGTGCTGAAAGTGCCTTAGCTCAAGAGGTTTCTCAAATAGACTCGCAAATTGTCAGCTTGTAACCAGTGAATCACCAATCACCAGGCTGACAGTTTGATACAGGCAACAAAAGCAACTATTCTGCTGTTTTGTCCTCTTATAAATATATTTTTGGGTATAGGTCTATTTCAATGGAGCGTGACAGTCAATTATTGGTTTATTGCCACAGTTTGAGGGACAAGGCAGCTTCCAAGCTATAGGGACAGTATGTTATCTTCTGGCATCTGCTGTAGTCTATCCTTTCAATAGAAAGAATATTTGACGGTTTTCACATTTAGTTGTTTTTCATAGAGTTGTCATGGATATGAGTGGATATGAGTCTACTATGTATTTATGAGTTACAGAGCTCAAGCTGAGTTTGAGTACCATTTTTATCTCAAACTAAAAGTGTGGTTTGTAAGGGAGGAGTGTGGAACAGTGAACAGCAGCAGGTGTGTGTAATGGAGTGTGTGTCATGGAGAATGTGTGCGGCCTGGTGTGTATAATGCGGCCTGATTAAAACACTGTGCGTGTGCGTGTGTGTGTGTGTGTGTGTGTGTGTGTGTGTGTGTGTGTGTGTGTGTGCACAGGTCATTCTCCACCCTCTGAGGCCTCGCATGTCTCCGGCTCGCGGTGTTGTGTGTGTGATTCTTATCTGGGTCATGGCCAGCTGCTTCTCCTTGCCTCATGCCATCTACCAGAAGCTCCTAACCTTCGTGTACAGGTACACACACACACACACACACACACACACACACACACACACACACACACACACACACACACACACACCTTCGTGTACAGGTACCCACCACACACACACACACACACACACACACACACACACACACACACACACACACACACACACACACCTTCGTGTACAGGTACCCACACACACACACAATAAATTGATTGAAATTGATAGAACAAACACTTCACCTTTGTGTACACAATAACCACCAGGTGTACTTTTCTCACAGTTCTCTCTTCCCTCCAGCCTCTCTCACTCTCCCTCTCCCTACATTTATCATTAGATGTTTTGTTTAGGGGTTTCAAATGTTGTTGCTGTTTCTCTTGTTGACTTTTCATGACTGTATTCTTCTCTGTGCTATACTCATAGCTGGTTATGTGCTCTCTCTATCGTCCTCCAATCTCCTTCTCACTCTCCCCTATCTTCCCCTCCTTCTCACTCCCTCTCCATTTTCTCTCTCAGTAAGGAGAAGGTGCGCAGCCTTTGTGTCCCCGACTTCCCCGAGCCCTCTGACGTCTACTGGCAGTGCATTGACCTCCTCACCTTCATCCTCCTCTACGTCCTACCCCTCCTCATCATCACCGCCGCCTACTCAACCGTGGCACGCCGCCTGTGGCGCCGTAACGCTATCGGGGACACCACCACTGCGCAGTTCGCTGTGCAGCGGCGGAAGCGGCGGCGCACCCTGGCTATGTTGTTGGTGGTTGTTGGGGTGTTCGCGGTATGCTGGTTCCCTCTGAACTGCTACGTGGTGCTTCTCTCCAGCCAGGCCATTCAGTCATCCAATGCCTTGTATTTCTGTTTTCATTGGCTGGCGATGAGCTCGACGTGTTACAATCCCTTCATCTACTGTTGCCTGAACCCCGCCTTCCGCCAGGAGCTAAGGCTGCTATTGGGCATGTGCCGGAGGAGGGGGCGTGGAGGGTTGGGGCCGGTGCTGGTGGCTCCACCCTCCTGCGCACTCTGCCACAGAGCCGCCTGGCCGGAGAGCCGCACCTGTTCTCGACCGAGCCACACCTCTTCACACCCAGGCCGCGCCTCCTCTCGGCCAAGCCACTCCTCGTCCTTTCACCAGCCTCCTAAAGACAGGCATGTCCTTTTCTCTGCTAGACATGCCAAAAAAACAGACATCCTATCAGTGGAGCCTATAGTAGCTGTCAGTTAACTACAACTACCAGAATGCACTTGGGTTGGGATTGAGTGAATGATTGAGTTTATTTGACAATTAAAGACATGTAAAGTTGCTGCATTTGGTGGTGAGTCCTGTTGAAGGACTACGTTATCTGCTAAAGACGGTTGGGGCTCTAGAACAGGAAATGTATCATCTTTTAACTTTCATGACAGCGCCACCTTCGGGAAGAAAGGTCTCACATGGATGGGAAAAGGGTGTGGTGAGGTCTGGCAACAAATGCAACACCCAAACGAACAACTACTCTGTTAGCACATATTGTATACACTGAGTGTACAAAACATTAAGGACAGCTTCCTAATATTGAGTTGCACCTCCCCCTTTTTGCCCTCAGAACAGACTCAATTCGTCAGGGCATGGACTCTACAAGGTGTCGAAAGCGTTCCACAGGGATGCTGGCCTGTGTTGACTCCAACGCTTCCCACAGTTGTGTCAAGTTGGCTGTCAAGTTGGCTGGATGTCCTTTCTGTGGTGGAACATTCTTGATACAGGCGGGAAACTGTTGAGCATGAAAAACCCAGCATCATTGCAGTTCTTGATACAAACCGGTGCGCCTGCCACATACCCCGTTCAAAGGCACTTGTCTTTTGTCTTGCCCATATACCCTCTGAATTGCACACATACACAATCCATGTCTCAATTGTCTCAAGGCATAAAAATCCTTCTTTAACCCGTCTCCTCCCCTTCATCTACACCGATTGAAGTGGATTTAACGAAGTGACATCAATAAGGCATCGTAGCTCTCACCTGGATTCAGCCGGTCAGTCTATGCCATGGAAAGAGCAGGTGTCCTTAAAGTTTTGTACACTCGGTGTATATTAGCAGGACGGTATTGTCGCGGCATAGATAGTTCTGCTTTTCCTCGGGACCGCGTTGCAAGACATCTGTTTGTTCTGTCTCTGGCCAGTTCTTCTGTCTCGCTTTTCAAATCATTCACAGAGAATTATAGCCATCATTGGACTTCAAAAGGCAGAGACGGCCAACGTGGAGTTTTGCCGTTTCAACAGTTGCGGTTTATTCCATATTTCATTCCTACAAAAAAAAGTAATATTGTCTTCATTCCCACTGATTGACCATGTCTCGCCCACTGCACACAAATTGTTATGTGGTGTGGATCCCTGCCAGCTTTCTAGTGAGTTTTTGTTGAAGACAGAACTTTCTAGCCAGTGGGAAATCTTGACTGTGAGCGCAGTATTCTGCTCCCTGAGTTTCACTGCTGCTGCCGGGGAGTTGCAGGAAGGAGAGGGGCGCTGATGGAGCTAGAGTTTGAAGGAACAATCTGTGACTTTCACTTCCAGTCGAATGTGCTATCCCTGCACTCTTGTATACTGTGGGGGCGGGTCTCGCTTGGCAAATGTAACTGACGGTTACCCACAGAATTGAAGTAACTCTGTAGCAGGTTCTGTACATTTGCCAAGATCCACTCCTAAAGTTTACAAACAAGTGCGGGGGAAACACTTTTAACCGCTGACTGTAAATGAAAGAAGTAGATCGAATCTTTAAGAACTGATTTAGTTCAGGTCCATGGGAAAGAAGAATGTTATGGAGGTGGGGTGAAGATTTTTTGCTCCAGACGTTTCCTCCCTACATCTGCTGGCAGTCTCTGTATAAGATACAGGTTGAAACATGGACACCTGACTACACACGTGGTGATGGCTATTAGTCTCCGGTACTTTTGTGGTCCCCGAAAATGTGTGCCACGTCACTGCGGTCTCTCGCTCTGCTGTGTGTGATTCTTGCTAGCTGTCACTCAAATGGCGAGGGGCTGAAGCTCATTGGCCAAAACTCTAATTGCTAGGGGGCTGGCCCACGTGGGGGTAAATGTAAGGAGAATGCCGCTTGCACAGCTTCCTGAAAACAGTCCCTTTCAGCCTAGGGATTTTGTGGCTAATTGACATAAAATAGTCACTCTGCTCATAGATTATTGATGTACTGTATGTATACATATTGACACATCCAGCCCAAAGCGGGAGGTTAAAAAAATACTTAAAAAATACTAGTTGCCAAAGTACCAGAGCATAAATATGCTTTCAGTTGGATAAATAAATGAAAGTACTAGACCAGACCTTTTAAGGACTGATTGAGTTCAGGACTGTGTGAAATAAGAAAGTGGTACACTATACTTGACGGAAGGAACCCTATAGGCCTGGTCAAAAATAGTGCACGAAAGGGGAATAGGGTGCCATTTGGGACACTTCCTATAATGATTGGCTACTGCTTGAATGCTACGTTATGCATTAGCGTGTTGGAAATTAGGCACTCAGTAATCTCGCCCGCAGGCACAATTACAGAGTGAGCCGGCTGGTGGAAAAGATGAGGCACTCAGAGTCAACGGGTTCTGTTCTGCTGTTGGTGGTACTGTTAACCAGACCTTGGATACAATTTTATTTGTTTTCTTTAAAACACTTTATATCCATTTTATTTAGCTGACCAAGAGCGCCAGGTGGGTGGGGTTTGCACCTTTGGGACTATTCTATTGTAGGGCAAGCTAAATCAAGCGCACTTAAAGTATGTGAAATTAAACAAGTTCCTCTTTCACCAAGACCTGATGGTGATTTGAATGACAGATTTGTACATGTCTGTGTGTGTTAATGTTTTCCTCTTAATTCATTTGAATGGTGAGCGGACCAGGTGAAGAGTGTGAGTATCTGTGACCTGATGTTCACGTGTACAGACGATAATGATGGTAGTTTAATCCTTACATTTGAACATGCTTGTGTTTATGCTTGGTTTCATTAAAGTTGTTCTTGTTTTGAATGTTTTGAATGTTGATGCCAGGGTCAAATGTCAGATAGTGGTAACAACAGGCATGAGCATCTGTAATATTATGGTTATGTGATGTAAATGTGGGATCTTAATTGTGAATTCTCCCTCTCTCTATCTGTGCTTTCTGAGATCCATTGCCTTAACTCATAGTGCACATCAACTCAGCAAAAAAAGAAACGTCCTCTCACTGTCAACTGCGTTTATTTTCAGCCAACTTAACATGTGTCAATATTTGTATGAACATAACAAGATTCAACAACTGAGACATAAACTGAACAAGTTCCACAGACATGTGACTAACAGAAATTGAATAATGTGTCCCTGAACAAAGGGCGGGTCAGTATCTGGTGTGGCCAACAGCTGCATTAAGTATTGCAGTGCATCTCCTCATGGACTGCACCAGATTTGCCAGTTCTTGCTGTGAGATGTTACCCCACTCTTCCACCAAGGCACCTGCAAGTTCCCGGACATTTCTGGGGGGAATGGCCCAAGCCCTCACCCTCTGATCCAACAGGTCCCAGACGTGCTCAATGGGATTGAGATCCGGGCTCTTCGCTGGCCATGACAGAACACTGACATTCCTGTCTTGCAGGAAATCACGCACAGAACGAGCAGTATGGCTGGTGGCATTGTCATGCGGGAGGGTCATGTCAGAATGAGCCAGCAGGAAGGGTACCACATGAGGGAGGAGGATGTCTTCCCTGTAACGCACAGCATTGAGATTACCTGCAATGACAACAAGCTCAGTCCGATGATGCTGTGACACACCGCCCCAGACCATGACGGACCCTCCACCTCCAAATTGATCCCGTTCCAGATTACAGGCCTCGGTGTTACGCTCATTCCTTCGATAATAAACGCGAATCCGACCATCACCCCTGGTGAGACAAAACCGCGACTCGTCAGTGAAGAGCACTTTTTGCCAGTCCTGTCTGGTCCAGCGACGGTGGGTTTGTGCCCATAGGCGACGTTGATGCTGGTGATGTCTGGTGAGGACCTTCCTTACAACAGGCCTATAAGCCCTCAGTCCAGCATCTCTCAGCCTATTGCGGACAGCCAGCACTGATGGAGGGATTGTGCGTTCCTGGTGTAACTCGGCCAGTTGTTGTTGCCATCCTGTACCTGTCCTGCAGGTGTGATGTTCGGATGTACCGATCCTGTGCAGGTGCTGTTACACGTTGTCTGCCACTGCGAGGACAATCAGCTGTCCATCCTGTCTCCCTGTAGCGCTGTCTTAAGCGTCTCACTGCACGGACATTGCAATTTATTGCCCTGGCCACATCTGCTGTCCTCATGCCACCTTGCAGCATGCCTAAGGCACGTTCACGCAGATGAGCAGGGACCCTGGGCATCTTTCTTTTGGTGTTTTTCAGAGTCAGTAGAAAGGCCTCTTTAGTGTCTTAAGTTTTCATAAATGTGACCTTAATTGCCTACCGTCTGTAAGCTGTTAGTGTCTTAACGACCGTTCCACAGGTGCGTGTCCATTAATTGTTTATGGTTCTATGGGAAAGCATGGGAAACAGTGTTTAAACCCTTTACAATGAAGATCTGCGAAGTTTTGGGATTTTTACGAATTATCTTTGAAAGACAGGGTCCTGAAAAAGAGACGTTTCTTTTTTTGCTGAGTTTCTTTTTGTTGTGTACATGCCTTTCTCATAACACTACACTTTCCTTCTGAGATATTTATCAATTTGTTAATGAATTATGATGATCCACCAATGATTGTGTTATAGATGTGTCTGTGTTTGTAATATTACATATAAGTGACTCAAGGTGTAAAATGTATATTTTTGCTTTACATGGTCAGCCCTGCACCAGCCAGATTGTGTGTGTGTGTGTGTGTGTGCATGCTTCTGCGTGCGTGCGTGAGTGTGTGTGTGTAGATGCTTGCATGTGTGGGTCGGTATTGCCAAAGGGTTTGAATAAAGTTTCTGTTCTGGTCTAGCTCTTTAGTAGTGGATTATGACTGGCGGAGCAATTGGTCAATATGTTCACTATCCAACCCCCTTGTTGGTTTAAACTTTTTCTCTTTACAAAAGCCATTAAAGTATGCCATGTGACAACGATGGGTTGGTGTGATTCCTAGATAACGGTATGGTTTTGTGCACTATCATTTCTGAACTCCCTATCTTCTTCCATTAGGTGTGTGTGTGTGTGTGTGTGTGTGTGTGTGTGTGTGTGTGTGTGTGTGTGTGTGTGTGTGTGTGTGTGTGTGGTCAATCTTTCTGATCTCCCACTCTGTTACTATTCATGAGAGTGGGAGTGATTCTGTCGAGGGAACGTGAGGTCCAAGGTCAGTTACATAAATGAGTGCAGGGCATTTCATGTACGGCACATGAAACCCCTGAAAGATGGAAATGTGGCGTCGAAGAAGCACAAATTGGGCGACATCTGTCTGATGACCTCAAGCAAATGAATGTTGATTAACATTCTCTGCCCCTTTGTAATCAAAGTACACTTTCAAGATACAGAGGTGTTTCCGAAAAATTCAATTTCAGTCCTGCCGTGACGAACAAGTGTGTTGACATTTACAATGCCTGCTAGGCAGCTATACACAATCTTTTCAAATTTTGGATTCACACATTGTGGCTGTGGGAGTCAATTTCAGTTTCTGTTTGACTTGTATTCTGAACAAGTCCTCATAAGAATGCAGTTACAGTGCTCCTGAGTGGAGCAGCGGTCTACGGCACTGCATCTCAGTGCTCGAGGCATCACTACAGACCCTGGTTTGATTCCAGGCTGTATCACAACCGTCTGTGATTGGGAGTCCCATAGGGTACTAGCTGGGTAGTGAAAGTCTACAAACACCTTGCACAGTGTTCACATTTTGTTGCCTTAAAAAAAAAAAAAATCTAAAAGGGATTACATTGCTTCGTTTTTTTTACACAACCTACTCCACATATTTAAGGTGAAAGAAATAACTAAGATGTGTTGATTGCATGTCTTCACACCCCAGAGTGTGGAAGCACATTTGGTTGCCATTGCAGCTGTGAATCATTTTGAATAATATTCTACCAACATCGCACAATTCTTAGGGCAACATATGTCAATTTTTTTGACAAAATTGTTCAAGCTCAGTAAATTTGCTTGGGAATCATTGGACAGCAATAATAAAACTTTGTTTCAGAGCCCGGTTAAACTTTAGAGGAAAACCTGCCTCAGTCTTCTGAAAATCTTACCCTGGGATATAATCATTTTTCTGTGGGACAATTAGATAAACGTATTCCAAAGACACACCAGAATGGCTCTCCAGGAGGTGTTGAGTGTTCCTGAATGGTCCAGTCTCCATCCTGACCTAAATATGCAAGAAAAAAATATTGAATATTTGTCACGATCGTCGTAGTGAGGAGACCAAGGCGCAGCGTGATGTGAATACATTCTTTTTTTTAATAAACGAATGACCCACTAAACAAACTAACAAAAAGACCGTGAAGCTATAAATAACAGAGTGCTGACAGGCAACAACACATAGACAACTACCCACAAAACATAAGTGGAAAATGGCAACCTAAATAGGATCCCCAATCAGAGACAATGATAAACAGCTGCCTCTGATTGGGAACCAATTCAGGCCACCATAAACCTACATTCCCTAGACATACAAATCCCCATAGATAAACAAAAAACCCTAGACAAGGCTCCTTCGGCAGGACTCTTTTGGAACCGTTTTATCTAAGAGTGTAATTTTAACAACTGATTTTTACATGTTTGTGTTAATGTTGAGTTCTGTATTGATTTGATTGTTGAGCGGATTGGATGAAGAATGTGAGCACCTGTAACACGATGGCCACATTTGTAAAGATGATAATAATGGGGGTTTATACCTGATGAATGTTTTAAATGTTGACGCTTTGGTTTACTGTGAGTTGATGGTAACATCGGGCATGACCGTCTGTAATATTACAGTTTTGTGATGTTAATTTGATGTGGGATCTCTCTCTCTCTCTCTCTCTCTCTCTCTCTCTCTCTCTCTCTCTCTCTCTCTCTCTCTCTCTCTCTCTCTCTCTCTCTCTCTCTCTCTCTCTCTCTCTCATAGTGTACATGTTTTTAACTTCATATGGTCAGCCCTGCACTAGCCAGAGAGTGTGTGTGTGTGCCTGTGTATGTGTGTGTGCAAGTGTGTGCACCTGCTTGTATGTGTGGGTTGGTATTGGCTCACGACTGGCTGATTGTTAACCGAGTAATTGGTCAATATGTTCATTATCCAACCCATTGATGGTTGGAACTATTTCTCTTTTCAAAAGCCATGTGACAAGGATGGGCTGGTGTGATTCATAGATGATGATATTGTTTTCTGGACTTCCTTCTTTAAGTCTCTGTGTGTGTCAGTCTATTTTTCTAAACTCCCACTCTGCTACTATTCATGCGAGTGGGAGTAATTTTGTCCAGTGAGCAAGAGGTCCAAGGTCAGTTATACATGATTGAGCACAGGAAATGTAATTAATGTACAGCACTGAAAGATGTCAATGGAAATGTGGCGACAAAGATTGACAAACATAGTGATTTGGGGGACTTTTGTTGTGCTGCTCTGTAAGATCTACTGCCACGGAGAGAGCGAGACCAGTGATTAACTTGTCCCATCGTAGCCACGGAGGTGTGGGTGCTGAGGGTGCTGCAGCCCTCCTTGAAAAATCATAATAAAAAAAAGTTCACTGGGCCTTTACTAGTCCTGTATTAGCGGACTGATAAAGCCGTCTGTAGTGCGGGCAACAAAAACGAATTTTGCCCCACCCCACAACAACAACAAAAAAGCCCCACCCCCACTCCCAAACACCTTCCTGAAGCTATGTGTTCCATTATTCACTGAAAAGGCCCCTTCTTAATCAAATGACACTTTCATGAGAGGGAGGAGAAGATTCTGCAAATCTAAAATCAATGAAATTACAAGACATTACCTGAAATTACCTGAAGTGTGCTTCCTTTAAAGGTGTAAAATGCCTGCTAGGCTGCAATCCATTCCAATTTTGGTTTCACCCAATTTTCAGTTTCTGTTTAAATGTGATTCTGGATCAGTCCTTAAGAATGCACAGCTATTTCAAAACCCGGACAAAATAACTACAAAACGGTTATGGGACATTCCCTCAACTTCTCAGTGAGAGCATATTATTTATTCATCTATTGATAGTCTAGACAAAAATATTTCTCTCCTCTGTTTATGCCTTCAGCTGTACGGCAATTCGAGCGTGGGATCATGTACCTTATTTACTGGACTTAAGTTAGTTCTGCCTGAGTGAATCTGAACACATATCAGCGACCAATATGGTGACAACCCAAATGCGTTAGATCGATCGAGCAGGAACACAGGTTCCTATGTCTTCCAATGGTGCGGCTGCTGTCGGCATTCCAAAGATGAACCAATTTGAATAAACGCTTGGAGGTAAGGATCACAGCAGTGGTGTAGTCTACGTAGCCTGAAGGCGACACTTATATCACTTATTATTGGTAGGCCTGAATCACACTGCTGCTCTAATTTATTTGTGCCTTACGGATTGTGGTTGTTGTGGATGGCTGTTCACAAATATACATGTGTATTTTAACTCAATAATGGTTGAATTGAAGAAGTTTCAGTTGCCTATCAATCATTGTTTTTTTTTGTTGCTACCAGCGGTGCATTTATAATGGACACCGTTTACCATTTAAGAACCAAACAGAGGAAAACGAACGTTTCTATTGGACAAATTCAGGTAGGTCCCCGTTTCGTTCAGTTTGTTTCCGTTTAAGAAACATTTTGCAACAGAATCGAATGAATACGCCCCAGTGGCCAGCCAGTGAAAAATGCGGTTCTGCAACAGCTGCATAGTGCGGAACCCAGCCTAGAACACAAGTCGGAGTTCCTCTCTTCTAAACTCCCCCGTGGTTTTGTGCTCCATACTATCAAAAACGAGTTTCATTTATAATTATTCCTTGGTTTTTGGGTTATGCCCAGGTAAAACAATTAGGCTAATCCACACTGTACAAAACATTAGGAACACCTGCAACTTCCATGGCATAGACTGATCAGGTGAATCCAGAAAGCTATGATCCCTTATTGTTAAATCCACTTCAATTAGTGTAGGTGAAGGGAGGAGACTGGTTAACAAAGGAATTTTAAGCCTTGAGACAATTGAGACATGGATTGTGTATGTGTGCCATTCAGAGGGTGAACGGGCAAGACAAAAGATGTACTGTAAGTGCCTTTTGAATGGTGTATGGTACTAGTAGGTGCCAGGCACACCGGTTTGTGTCAAGAATTACAACACTGCTGAGTTTTTCACACTCAACCGTTTCTTGTGTGTGTCAATAATGGTCCACCGCCTCCCGAGTGGCGCAGTGTTCTAAGGCACTGCATCGCAGTGCTAGCTGTGCCACTAGAGATTCTGGGTTCGAGTCCAGGCTCTGTTGCAGCCGGCCGCGACCGGGAGACCCATGGGGCGGTGCACAATTGGCCCAAAGTCATCCGGGTTAGGGGAGGGTTTGGCCGGCAGGGATGTCCTTGTTCCATCGTGCACTAGCGACTCCTGTGGCGGGCTGGGAGCAGTGCACGCTGACACGGTTGCCAGATTCATTGCAATTCCAATCCTGGAGTTCAAATGTACACTATATTGCGTACAAACTGGTGTAATCCATTGTGTAATGGGACAAGAGGTTCCTGTGTCCGATTGATCAGAGGTCATTCAAATGTACCAATAGGACTTTTAAGTATCTGAGCTGTCAATAACTGTGCCATTGGTGAGTGTCTTGTATTTCAATTGTTCCAAAAGTTGTGTAAATGTATAAATTAGAAATGGTTTTAATGCACTCCATGTCACACCCTGGCCTTAGTTATCTTTGTTTTCATTATTATTTTAGTTAGGTCAGGGTGTGAAATGGGGAATGTATGTGTTTTGGTTTGTCTAGGGGTTTGTACGTTTAATGGGTCAGTGACTTGTCTAGGTGTTTGTATGTCTATGGCTGCCTAGATTGGTTCTCAATTAGAGGCAGCTGTGGTTTATTGTCTCTGATTGAGAGCCATATTTAAGGCAGCCATAGGCATTTGGGTTTTGTGGGTAATTGTCTATGTTGTACGTTTGTAGCTTGTGTGCGCACTTACGTTTATAGCTTCACGATCGTTTGTTGTTTTGTTTAGGTTTATAATAGTGTTCGTTTCGTGTTTTTCTTTATTCTCAAATAAAAGAATGTATTTTCCACACGCTGCGCCTTGGTCCACTTCTTCCACTCAAGACGATCGTGACACTCCAACATGTCAGCAGATGTAGTTTTATGAACATTATACAATTTAGAGGGTAATGCATCCCCGCCCTGTATAATTTTACCTTTCAGATGAACTTCTATACCAGATGTTATGTGTTCGGTATGTCTTCACTGTGTTTTCGGCCCCTAACAGAGCACATTTTGGTCATTATATTGCAATGCATTATCAGACATTTTACTGATACAAAATTAGGCTACTACATTATTATCATCAAAGTTATACTATTACATAATATACTGTATATCATGATAGTGAACATTACCTTCAATGGAGTTGTTCGTCTCCGCTGAGGGGAAATAAAAACATTCACATTGACTTACACAAAGAAGTGCAACTGAAAGTAGACCACAGCACAGGTCTAGAACACGTTTGTGTCAGCAGAGCAAAGGCAGTTTGAGGAAGTACCCAAATGTAATTACCAGAGGTGTCGAGTACTTGTCCATTTCTGATCTCTGTCCCATCTTTGTTTCTCCAGGTGAGTTCAGGTTGTGGTGGCCAGCCCGCTGATGAACAGGTAACGTTCACCTGACCTCCTCCTCCTCTTCCTTCAGCCACAGCGAGAACTGGTTCACCACCTGTCACTAATGGATAGATAAGGGGGGGGACAAGCCAAAACTTTTAGGACACAGATAGAATGACAGGATAAATTGGAAGAATGCAAGATACACTACCGTTCAACAGTTTGGGGTCACTTAGAAGTAGTCCTTGATTTTGAAAGAAAAGCACATTTTTTGTCCATTAAAATAACATCAAGTTGATCAGAAATACGGTGTAGACATTGTTAATGTTGTAAATGACTATCTGGAAGCGGCAGATTTTTTATGGAATATCTACATAGGCGTACAGACGCCTCACAAGTCCTCAACTGGCAGCTTCATTAAATAGTACCCGCAAAACACCAGTCTCAACGTCAACAGTGAAGAGGCGACTCCGGGATGCTGGCCTTCTAGGCTGAGTTCCTCTGTCCAGTGTCTGTTATTTTGCCCATCTTAATCTTTTATTTTTATTGGCCAGTCTGAGATATGGCTTTTTCTTTGCAACTCTGCCTAGAAGGCCAGCATCCCAGAGTCGCCTCTTCACTGTTGACGTTGAGACTGGTGTTTTGCGGGTACTATTTAATGAAGCTGCCAGTTGAGGACTTGTGAGGCGTCTGTTTCTCAAACTAGACACTAATGTACTTGTCCTCTTGCTCAGTTGTGCACCGGGACCTCCCACTCCTCTTTCTATTATGGTTAGAAACAGTTTGCACTGTTCCGTGAAGGGAGTAGTACACAGCATTGTACGAGATCTTCAGTTTCTTGGCAATTTCTCGCATGGAATAGCCTTCATTTCTCAGAACAAGAATAGACTGACGAGTTTCAGAAGAAATGTATTTGTTTCTGGCCATTTTGAGCCTGTAATCGAACCCACAAATGCTGATGCTCCAGATACTCAACTAGTCTAAAGAAGGCCAGTCTTATTGTGTCTTTAATTAGAACAACAGTTTTCAGCTGTGCTAACATAATTGCAAAAGGGTTTTCTGATGATCAATTAGCCTTTTAAAATGATAAACTTGGATTAGCTAACACAACGTGCCATTGGAACACAGGAGTGATGGTTGCTGATAATGGGCCTCTGTACGCCTACGTAGATATTCCATAAAAAAATAGCCGTTTCCAGCTACAATAGTCATTTACAACATTAACAATGTCTACACTGTATTTCTGATCAATTTGAAGTTATTTAAATGGACAAAATAATAGCTTTTCTTTCAAAAACAAGGACATTTCTAAGTGACCCCCAAACTTTTGAACGGTAGTGTATGTATTTTACAATTTAATGCTAGATGGCTACTTACTCTGAAAGTAGTCTATGGGCCAGGAGAAACTGTATTCCATGGTTTGGTTTTCTTTTAGATGACCACGACAAACTTTAGCTAACTTTAGCCACCGCTATCTAACATTCAATAGGAGTGACACGGGCATCCATGACATTTTCTAAATATCATGGCCAAAACAACTCAAATCAACTTTCAATTATTTCGTTTCAAGTTACTTAAATGTGGTTTGCCCATTTTATTTTTGACATTAAATAGCCTATCGCTTCCATAGATAAAAAATTTTTTGGAGGGGGGGGTTATATTAGGCTAAGTCAGCTGTAGTTTGTAGTGGCTGAACCCCTAAAGCAATTGTAAACTGTGAATGCTGATCTAGGATCAGGTGCTTTGGGGGTTACACCACAATACAGTTTCACCATCAATTTGAGAGATAACCCTTACCATTCACTGTGAGAAAGACACTGGCCTTTTCAACCCTGCATTAAAGATAAAGGACATCACAATGAAATTATCATAAGACTTTCCTCTGCAGTCCTCAAAATGATTTTTTAGCTCCTCTAATCTTTTGAGAATCAGGGATGCCAAATGTTGGTCTGTGGACTCCTCTGCCTCAAAAGCCCAGAAAATGTTCCTTTATGTGGGGCTCCTCCTTCAGTGACACAATTCTAATCACAACTGACAACTAACTGTTCAGTGTGGCTGACATCTGAGGTGCAATCCAGAATGATAGAGAAGAATTTTGCCAGCTTGATGTCACTCACCATTATTGAAATTACCTTGCTGCTCAACAAATCAATGGGTTCATTCTGTATTTGGTGGCCGAAGTAGCTGGTGGTGTGACTCGAGGTCCCTTTTTGGACACGGTTAAGGTGCTCTTTCATGACTGGATCAAATCGTGCCATCAGTTCAACCTCTGAGAACATTTCCATTTGACGGAGAGTACGGTGTGTCTGTGTCCCCCCTTTAGTGCCAGATTTCTATTTGCCAGAGACTGCACAATAACAGTCAGACGTGTCAACACCTCTGCATCTTATCCTCTCAGCCTCTATAAGTGCCATCTCATGCTTATCAATTGTTTCCCCTTTTTTGATCCTCATTGCCAGTTCTTTCCATAATTTCATGCAGTTTTGGTGTTCTGGACTGCTGTCGTGTGAAGTCAGCAAAGAACTTGCATGTTTCCAGTCTGTCAGTCCTGAGTTTGCCAAATTAATTTTCTTCTTAGAAAATAGTTTGCAGCAGAAGCAGAAGAGGCTGTTGTTTCTTTCAGAATACACCAACTAACTTCTTGGGATTTTTTCACCACTTACCAAGGTCTTCCTGAAATACTGATGGTGGCAACTTCTTCCATCACTCTCATTCCTTGGGAAATCAAAGTCAGGTGGTACCTCACTTGGTCCTCTGCAAACTAGTTGTGTCCGGATTCATGTAGTTAGATTACATCAGTCAGAACTAAAGGCAAGTCAACAGGGTCTGTAGACAGTGGTTCTTGCTCTCTAGCAGGATTTGGTGGGGATGCTGCTACAGGCATTTCTAATGGAGATCACGTGGGCATTAGTTGACGTTATTCACAGCATTTATAGTGGTGGAACATCCCACATACATACCCAGTAATAATAAAATCATCATAGTTATCTGCAGTATGGAAACTTAAAACTTTGCAGAAGGGAAATTATTTATTTTGTTTATGTTACGCAGGGATGCACACACACACACACACACGTAAAAAATCCTGCTGGGGAGAAGTTGAAGCAAATGGGTCTTCATCCTCATCCTCAGGCTCAGGCAACATTTGTAAAGACACCTGTGTGGCTGAGGTGGATGGCTCCTCATCCTGAGGCTCTGAGATCATTTCTGAAGAGGCCTGTGTGGCTAAGGAGGTAGATGGCTCCTCATCCTGGCCAGTGCCAGAGGGTGCTCCAAAATATTTCAAAAGTGCCCCTGAATTTGCATTGAAATAGTCTGACGCCCTAAATACATTTGCTGCACAATTAAATATTCATGTCATTATGCACCATTTATCAAACTTTCAGACTAGGAACCAAATGAACCATACAACCTCATTGGCTAATTCTAGGCATAAGACACCTCAAAAGACTCAAAATATGACAAAAGATACAAAATATCAGCATAATATAGACATATTTTAAGTTAGCCTACAGCATTGGAAATTCCCCTTACTGAGCTCAGGACCTAGTCAATACAATCACAGGAAACCTTTATGATGTCACCTCAATGAAAGTTAACCAAATCAATAATGTGCTAGTTAGGTTGTAATCGTTTTGCTGCAGGCTACACACATTATCATGATGAAACTGTGTGAAATTATATCCAATGTTATGGAAGCTAGTTGGACAGAAAACGGAATATTGTCGCCCTATGTGTAATAGCATAGCAACATAGGCTAACAAACATAAGTGTTATACTAGCCTATTTCATTACATGCATAATATTAAACTCATAAAGAGATGACATAGCTGCATACCCTTATCTTTTGCACGTTTCTCCTCTTCTTCTTTCCTCTTTTTCCTAAACAGGGCACCTGATGGCTTAGACCATTTCTTATCCATTTGTGTGGATTTGGCACTCGAGCATCAATACATTACCCCTCCCCCAACACTGTCAACCAAGAGTCAAGACTCAACCAATTCACCTTGGTGGTGTGCAGACTGGTTTTATTTTATTCTTAACGATTTCACACAAACCATAAAAAAATGCAACAATATGTCTGTGAAACTATATATTCACAGTATCATGAATGAATTGTGTTTTATTTGGTAGCATTTCTTTGTGTGACTGATTTTTCTAATTGCATTAGTACTGTACAAAGTTAGAGGTACGCAATTTGATAGATTCCCCCGCTCCCCTTACCTCGGGCTTCCAGTGGGTGGATGGTCAACTTACCCACGCCCACCTCTACATCTCGTACTTCTGAGTGGGAGGCCTTCCCAGGCAGTAGCCTGCCTAGCTCACAAACTAGAATCAGGGCGTCCACTCCGACAAGCTTAATTGACCCACAGTCCCACACGGTGACATGATATCCTTGACGTGATGTGCAAATGATCGATAGAAAACAAAATGTGCAAATGTCACCATTCCCCCAAAAATGTTGTGTGGGCACCTCGTACCGCCCCTGTCAAGATGCCGCCCTGGGCGGCTGCACATGTCGCCCATACCTAAATCCGCCACTGGTTCCAACCAAAAATACAACTTTGCCACTGTTCATTGTTCTCTTCTATCTCTCGTTCAAGGTTAATGATGCAGTGTGTCCACTTGCAAGTCAACCATGTAGCAAATCAGCTTTTGTGGTCTTGGACAGTGACAGCCTGAAATCACTATATATTTTTTTTAACTAACTGACAGACCTCATACCACTCTTTCAGATCACTCTCACACGCACGCAAGCGGACACGTAGTTAGATTACATTTATTTGGCAAACCTGGGGAAGAAGGGCCTTCATGTGGCATAATAGAAAAAACGTTTGGTTTATTGTGTGATTGATGTTTCGTTTCAGGCAGTAACCTTAGATGATCTACATGTTGACATGATGATCGACATGTCCACACGTCATGTAACCACAGGGAAAATAAATCAGTGAGGTGTGCCCCATCAAATAATGTTTTTTTTACATTCAAACTCTGAATAACAAAGAGATTATTAAAAAAGACACACCAGTGCAGAACCCTCAAATAAATAGAAGGGAAGGCTCTGATAAAAAGACAGTTCTGCTCACCTGCCATTGATTTTTTTTTGCCAATGACAACGCATCACTTTATGAATATTCAGTCGACTTTGCATCAATAACCACGCCCCTTTTCAGCAGGAGAAAGGAAGCTGCTTTTTCGACCTGGCTGAAAATCTTCCCCTAGAAAGGTACATTTCGAAAGCATTCCCCTTGACTTTTGTTTTCTATTACATGTTTTTAATGGCTACTGAGATACTTAAACCCATGGAACGCAAATGCATTATGTAACTACTTGCTGCAATCTAACGTTATAGCTATGCACCTAGCTAGATAACGTTAGCCTGTTTCACACCGAATGCAAACCAGTCAGCGTCCTTGCTAAGTAGAGATTAACTAGCTATGAAATGTGCAGTGATCAACGAAGTCATTGCAATTACAAGTTAGGTCACCCGCTAACTAGCTTTGTTTCCGTTAATTTGACATTGTCTGAAGCGAGATGTCATCTCGTCGACCTTTGGTTCGGTAACTAGTTAGCGAGCTACAGTTAGCTAACGTTAGCTTAGCTACGTAGCCAACGTTAGTACAGTCATTTTAAAGATAGGCTACGACCCGATGAGGTACTGACGTATTGTGCAAAGTTGCCCGCTAAGCTGATGTAGAGAACAGGCACGGTTGTGACAAATGTTTGAAACCAGCTTGGGCTGTTCGATTACTAGCTAGCTAGGTAACCTAAGGTCTGCGTCGTTAAGTCATATGTTTTTTTATTTCACCTTTATTTAACCAGGTAGGCTAGTTGAGAACAAGTTCTCATTTGCAACTGCGACCTGGCCAAGATAAAGCATAGCAATTCGACACATACAACAACACAGAGTTACACATGGAATAAACAAAACATAGTCAATAATACAGTAGAACAAAAGAAAACAAAAAGTCTGCAAATGAGAACTTGTGAGTGCAAATGAGGTAAGATAAGGGAGTTAAGGCAATAAATAAGGCCATGGTGGCGAGGTAATTACAATAGAGCAATTAAAACACTGGAATGGTAGATGTGCAAGTAGAGATACTGGGGTGCAAAGGAGAAAGATAAATAAATACAGTATGGGGATGAGGTAGGTAGATAGATGGGCTGTTTACAGATGGGCTATGTACAGGTGCAGTGGTCTGTGAGCTGCTCTGACAGCTGGCGCTTAAAGCTAGTGAGGGAAATTTGAGTCTCCAGCTTCAGAGATTTTTGCAGTTCGTTCCAGTCATTGGCAGCAGAGAACTGGAAGGAAAGATGACCAAAGGAGGAATTGGCTTTGGTGGTGACCAGTGAGATATACCTGCTGGAGCGCGTGCTACGAGTGGGTGCTGCTATGGTGACCAGTGAGCTGAGATAAGGTGGGGCTTTACCTAGCAGAGACTTGTAGATAACCTGTAGCCAGTGGGTTTGGCGACGAGTATGAAGCGAGGGCCAACCAACGAGAGCGTACAGGTCGCAATGGTGGGTCGTGTATGGGGCTTTGGTGACAAAACGGATGGCACTGTGATAGACTGCATCCATTTTGTTGAGTAGAGTGTTGGAGGCAATTTTATAGGTGACATCACTGAAGTCGAGGATCAGTAGGATGGTCAGTTTTACGAGGGTATGTTTGGCAGCATGAGTGAAGGATGCTTTGTTGCGATATAGGAAGCCAATTCTAGCTTTAATTTTGGATTGGAGATGCTTAATGTGAGTCTGGAAGGAGAGTTTACAGTCTAACCAGACACCTAGGTATTTGTAGTTGTCCACGTATTCTAAGTCAGAGCCGCCCAGAGTAGTGATGCTGGACGGGCGAGCAGATGCGGGCAGTGATCGGTTGAAGACCATGCATTTCGTTTTACTTGCGTTTAAGAGCAGTTGGAGGCCATGGAAGGAGAGTTGTATGGCATTGAAGCTCGTCTGGAGGATAGTTAACACAGTGTCCAAAGAGGGGCCAGAAGTATACAGAATGGTGTCGTCTACGTAGAGGTGTATCAGAGAATCACCAGCAGCAAGAGCAACATAATTGATGTATACAGAGAAGAGAGTCGGTCCGAGGATTGTGCCCTGTGGCACCCCCATAGAGATTGCCAGAGGTCCGGACAACAGGCCCTCCGATTTGACACACAGAACTCTATCAGAGAAGTAGGTGGTAAACCAGGCGAGGCAATCATTTGAGAAACCAAGGCTGTCGAGTCTGCCAATAAGAATGTGGTGATTGACAGAGTCGAAAGCCTTGGCCAGGTCGATGAATACGGCTGCACAGTAATGTCTCTTACTGATGGCGGTTATGATGTCGTTTAGGACTTTGAGCGTGGCTGAGGTGCACCCATGACCAGCTCTGAAACCAGATTGCATAGCAGAGAAGGTACAGTGGGATTCGAAATGGTCGGTAATCTGTTTGTTAAGTTGGCTTTCGAAGACCTTAGAAAGACAGGGTAGGATAGATATAGGTCTGTAGCAGTTTGGGTCTAGAGTGTCTCCCCCTTTGAAGAGGGGGATGACCGCAGCTGCTTTCCAATCTTTGGGAATCTCAGACGACACGAAAGAGAGGTTAGGGGTTGCAACAATTTCGGCAGATCATTTTAGAAAGAGAGGGTCCAGATTGTCTAGCCCGGCTGATTTGTAGGGTCCAGATTTTGCAGCTCTTTCAGAACATCAGCTATCTGGATTTGGGTAAAGGAGAAATGGTGGGGGCTTTGGCGGGTTGCTGGGGAGGGTGCCGGGCAGTTGACCGGGGTAGGGATAGCCAGGTGGAAAGCATGCCCAGCCGTAGAGAAATGTTTATTGAAATTCTCAATTATAGTGGATTTATCAGTGGTGACAGTGTTTCCTAGCCTCAGAGCAGTGGGCAGCTGGGAGGAGGAGCTCTTATTCTCCATGGACTTTACAGTGTCCCAGAACTTTTTTGAGTTAGTACTACAGGATGCAAATTTCTGTTTGAAAAAGCTAGACTTAGCTTTCCTAACTGCCTGTGTATATTTGTTCCTAACTTCCCTGAAAAGTTGCATATCACGGGGGCTGTTTGATGCTAATGCAGAACGCCACAGGATGTTTTTGTGCTGGTCAAGGGCAGACAGGTCTGGAGTGAACCAAGGACTATATCTATTCCTAGTTTCATTTTTTTTTGAATGGGGCATGCTTATTTAAGATGGCGAGGAAGGCACTTTTAAAGAATAGCCAGGCATCATCTACTGACGGGATGAGGTCAATGTCATTCCAGGATACCCCGGCCAGGTCGATTAGAAAGGCCTGCTCGCAGAAGTGTTTTAGGGAGCGTTTGACAGTGATGAGGGGTGGTCGTTTGGTCGCAGACCCAATACGGATGCAGGCAATGAGGCAGTGATCGCTGAGATCCTGGTTGAAGACAGCAGAGGTGTATTTGGAGGGCAGGTTGGTTAGGATGATATCTATGAGGGTGCCCGTGTTTACGGATTTGGAGTTGTACCTGGTAGGTTCATTGATCATTTGTGTGAGATTGAGGGCATCAAGCTTGGATTGTAGAATGGCCGGCGTGTTAAGCATGTCCCAGTTTAGGTCACCTAGTAGCACGAGCTCAGAAGATAGATGGGGGGGCAATCAATTCACATATGGTATCGAGGGCACAGCTGGGAGCAGAGGGAGGTCTATAGCAAGCGGCAACAGTGAGAGACTTGTTTATGGAAAGGTGTATTTTTTGAAGTAGAAGCTTGAATTGTTTGGGGACAGACTTGGATAGTAATACAGAACTCTGCAGGCTATCTTTGCAGTAGATTGCAACACCCCCCTTTGGCAGTTCGATCTTGGCGGAAAATGTTATAGTTAGCGATGGAGATTTCAGGGTTTTTGGTGGTTTTCCTAAGCCAGTATTCAGACACGGCTAAGACATCCGGGTTAGCAGAGTGTGCTAAAGCAGTGAGTAAGACAAACTTAGGGAGTAGGCTTCTAATGTTAACATGCATGAAACCAAGGCTTTTACGGTTACAGAAGTCAACAAATGAGAGCACCTGGGGAGTGGGAGTGGAGCTAGGCACTGCAGGACCTGGATTAACCTCTACATCACCAGAGGAACAGAGGAGAAGTAGGATAAGGGTACGGCTAAATGCTATAAGTGGCCGCCTAGCACGTTCAGAACAGAGATTAAAAGGAGCAGGTTTCTGGGCACGATAGCATAGATTCAAGGCATAGTGTACAGACAAAGGTAAGGTAGGATGTGAGTACATTGGAGGTAAACCTAGGCATTGAGTAATGATGAGAGAGATATAGTCTCTAGAGACGTTTAAACCAGGTGATGTCATCGCATATGTAGGAGGTGGGACAACATGGTTGGTTAAGGCATATTGAGCAGGGCTAGAGGCTCTACAGTGAAATAAGACAGTAATCACTAACCAGGACAGTAATGGACGAGGCATATTGATATTAGAGAGAGGCATGCGTAGCCAAGTGAACATATGGGTCCAGTGAGTGGTTGGGCTGACTTGGGGACACAGCGATTCAGACAGTTAGCAGGCTGACGCTAACAGTTAGTAGGCCAGGGCTAAACAAGCTAGCAGTTAGCAGACCGGGTTAGCAAGCAAGCAGTCAGTAGACCGGGGCTAGCAAGTTAGTCTTTGGGGGACGTCGCGATGGGGGTAAGTCTGTGTTTGCCTCTTCGAGCGGTGACGTCGTGGAGTTAGTAGGGTTCCAAGTAGCTCTAGGTAGCTAGCAGGCCTAGCAGGTTAGCAGAATGGGCCTTCAGCGGGCGTCGCACCTGAGGGGCCTGTTGGAATCCTCTGGCTGATTATGTCGGTATTCCAGTCGTAGAGGATCGGTGGGGTTCCGTGCCCCGTACCGGCAGTAGAAGGGGTCCGGATATTGTAGCCCAGGAGTGAGCCGGGAGATGGGTCTAGCATGGGCTAGTTGGTGCTAGCTCCGGGACGGAAACGTTAGCCAGGAGTATTCAACCCGGGTTGCGATTAGCTAGTTGTGATGATCCAGATGAAAAGGATCAGAGTTTGTGGTAGGAATTCGGGGATATGGAGAGAAAAATAGGTCCGGTATGCTCTGGTTTGAAACGCGTTGTACGAACTGGCGAGAGCTTTCCGAGCTGAAGGTTAGCAGATGACCGCCAGCAGTGGTTAGCTGATTGATAGCTGGTAGCTAGTTAGCTAGCTAGCTTCAGTTGAGGTATTCCAGTTCGGAGGTAAATATAAATACTTTAGAAAAAAAAAAAAGAAGATCCACACCACATTGGGTGAGGCGGGTTGCAGGAGAGTATTTTGAAATTGAGGTTTAGGAAAAATATTAAAAAGAACGCAGAGAAAAATATATATAAGACAAAGACATCTGACTGCTACGCCATCTTGGAACAGGAACTGACGTTTGCAAACGTCAGTGATCCACTGACAACATGACAGCCTGGTCCAAATCTGTATGAGTTAAACAACATACCTCAAATCATTGTCATGCCAAACCCAATTGGCCATACAGAACATTCAAAATGACTTGCATAGCACACAATCTATTCTGGACCAGGCTAGACTGACCGCGTTGTTGATGAATGTCATACATGATGGAACATAACACCATTACTTTCTCTTCCTAGCTCTCAGGGGCCCAGCCCACCAGTAAAGCTGTATAAGCACAGGGTCGACGGGACGGATGGAAGCGGTGCGCCGTCGTACGGGGAGGTCCGTAGTGACAGCACGATGAGCTACAAACCCATCGCCCCTGCCCCGTCCGGCTCCAACCACACCCCGCCAGGTTTCTGCCAACTGTCAATTGGTTCTTTAGTATCCACTATTATTGCTATCAAGGGTGCACCCATAGACATTGAATTTCTATTTCTATGGATGCACCCTCTACACTACCCGTTGTTGGTTTGGTCTTCACCCATCTTGCTGAACTCAACCCTACCACAGTGCAGTGGATTCCATTCAATAGATAAGACTAGCGGTCCTATCCCTGCGACATACCCAGAGACCTGCCCAGGGAACACTACACATCAGCAACCAACCTGAGTGTCATATACTACCAACCATAATGTAACAAACCCTCTCACCTGAGAATTACTTACTTTTATTTTATTTTACCTTTATTTAACGAGGCAAGTCAGTTAAGAACAAATTCTTATTTTCAATGACGGCCTAGGAACAGTGGGTTAACTGCCTTGTTCAGGGGAAGAACGACAGATTTTTACCTTGTCAACTCTGGGATTCGATCTTGCAACCTTTCGGTTACTAGTCCAACGCTCTAACCACTAGGCTACCTGCCGCCCCAGAATGAATGCGCCACCGATGCCACGCAGCGTTTATGCCCCTGCCTTCCATTTGAAAGATGATAACCAGTCATAGGGCGCTTCAGTGCGTCTGAATTCTGTCTTTCCTCTGCCTAGGCTCCAGTGTGCCCTCCCCCTCACTCCCTTCCAACTTCAGACCGGCGTTCAGTGATTTCGGCCCGCCGTCGATGGGCTTCGTTCAGGTAGGACAGAACAGCCTGACCCTCGTCTAACTGCTTTAACTAATGCCTATGATACTTTAGAGTCATGTTAAATATGTTATGTTACTCAGGGTATTATATCAAATAGTATTGGTCACATACACATGGTTAGCAGATGCTAATGCGAGTGTAGCGAAATGCTTGTGCTTCTAGGTCCGACTATGCGGTAATATTTAACAAGTAATCTAACAAATTCACAACAACAACCTTATACACACAAATGTAAGGGATGAATAAGGATATGCACATATAAATATGGATGAGCGATGGCCGTGCGGCATAGGCAAGATGCAGTAGATGGTATAGAGCAGTATATACATATGAGATGAGTAATGTAAACATTAAAGTGGTGTTATTTAAAGTGACTAGTGATACCTTTGAGTCCATTTACTAAAGTGGCCAGAGAGAGAGGCTGCTGACAACATACAGGCTCATATGTTAGTGATGGCTGTTTAACAGTCTGATGGCTTTGAGATAGAAGCTGTTTTTCAGTCTCTCGGTCCCAGCTTTGACGCACCTGTACTGACCTCGCATTCTGGATGATAGTGGGGTGAACAGGCAGTGGCTCAGGTGGTTGTTGTCCTTGATGATCCTTTTGGCCTTCCTGTGACATTGGGTGCTGTAGGTGTCCTGGAGGGCAGGTAGTTTGCTCCCGGTGGTGCGTTGTGCAGATCTCACTACCCTCTGGAGAGCCTTGCGGCTGAGGGCGGTGCAATTGCCGTACCAGGCGGTGATACAGCCCGACAAGATGCTCTCGATTGTGCATCTGTAAAAGTTTGTGAGGGTTTTAGGTGACAAGACACATATTTTCAGCCTCCTGAGGTTGAAGAGGCGCTGTTGTGCCTTCACCACGCTGTCTGTGTGGGTGGACCATTTCAGTTTGTCCATGATGTGTACACCGAGGAACTTATAACTTTCCACCTTCTCTACTGCTGTCCCGTCAATGTGGATGGGTGGGGGAGGGGGGTGCTCCCTCTGCTGTTTCCTGAAGTCCACAATCATCTCCTTCGTTTTGTTGACATTGAGTGAGATGTTATTTTCCTGACACCACACTCCGAGGGCCCTCACCTCCCTATAGGCCGTCTCGTTGTTGGTAATAAGATTACCACTGTAGTGTCGTCTGCAAACTTGATGATTGAGTTGGAAGCGTGCATGGCCACGCAGTCGTGGGTGAACAGGGAGTACAGGAGAGGGCTGAGAACGCACCCTTGTGGGGCCCCAGTGTTGACGATCGGCGCGGTGGAGATATTGTTTCCTACCTTCACCACCTGGGGGCGGCCCGTCAGACCAGGACCCAGTTGCACAGGGCAGGGTCGAGACCCAGGGTCTCGAGCTTAATGACGAGTTTGGAGGGTACTATGGTATTAAATGCTGAGCTGTAGTCAATGAACAGCATTCTTCAATAGATATTCCTCCAGGTGGGATAGGGCAGTGTGCAGTGGGATGGCGATTGCATCGTCAGTGGACCTATTGGGGCGGTAAGCAAATTGGAGTGGGTCTTGGGTGTCAGGTAGGGTGGATGTGATGTGCTCCTTGACTAGTCTCTCAAAGCACTTCATGATGACAGAAGTGAGTGCAATGGAGCGATAGTCATTTAGTTCAGTTACCTTAGCTTTCTTGGGAACAGGAACAATGGTGGCCATCTTGAAGCATGTGGTCACAGTAGACTGCGATAGGGATTGATTGAATATGTCTGTAAAAAACAGTTGGTCTGCGCATGCTCTGAGGACGCGGCTAGGGATGCCGGCAGCCTTGCGAGGGTTAACACGTTTAAATGTTTTACTCGCGTTGGCCACGGAGGAGGAGAACCCACAGGCTTTGGTAGCGGGCCGTGTCAGAGGCACTGTATTGTCCTCAAAGCGAGCAAGATGTTGATGTCCCCGACGGGGCTGGTTTTCTTTTTGTAATCCGTGAATTGACTATAGACCCTGCCACATACGTCTCGTGTTTGAGCCGTTGAATTGCGACTACTTTGTCTCTATACTGATGCTTTGCTTGTTTGATTGCCTTGTGGAGGGAATAGCTGCACTGTTTGTATTCGGTCATGTTTCCAGTCGCCTTGCCATGATTAAAAGCGGTGGTTCACGCTTTCAGTTTTGTGCAGATGCTGCCATCAATCCACAGTTTCTGGTTAGGAAATGTTTTAGTCACAGTGGGTACAGCGTCTCAAATGCACTTGCTAATAAACTCGCTCACCGAGTCAGCGTATACATCAGTGTTGTTGTCTGAGGCTATCCGGAACATATCCCAGTCCACGTGATCGAAGCAATCCTAAAGCGTGGAGTCCGATTGGTCAGACCAGCGTTGTATTGACCTGAGCGCACGGGCTTTTCCTGTTTTAGTTTCTGTCTATAGGCTGGGAGCAACAAAATGGAGTCATGGTCAGATTTGGCGGGGGAGGGCTTTGTATGCATTGTGTAAAGTTAGAGTAGCAATGATCCAGAATGCTAGCAGCCCGTGTCACGCATTCGATATGCTGATTTAGGAAGTCTCGTTCTCAGGTTAGCTTTGTTAAAATCCCCGGCTCCAATAAATGCAGCCTCAGGATGTATGGTTTCCAGTTTACATAGAGTCCAGTGAAGTTCTTTCAGGGCCGACGAAGTATCTGCTTGGGGGGGATATACATGGCTGTGACTATAATCAATAGGGTCCAGATATCACTAACAACAAATACAAAGCAGATCATTACTGGTCATTTTAGTTAAAATAGATTTGTTGGCGAGTGTTTATTTGCATAACTGTCACTTCGTCATGGCAATTATCCCCCTGTATCTCTACTCTTCTGTACGATATAAAGGGACTATATCTTGTTCTAGTTGTTTTGGCTGTCTTCCAGCATATGACCTTTGTCTCGTATCCCCCCCCCTCTCTCACACACACACACACACAGCCAGTGAAAGTGTCTCAGGGCTCAACCTACAGCGAGCTGCTGTCAGTTATCGAGGAGATGAGTCGCGAGATCCGCCCCACCTACGCCGGGAGCAAGAGCGCCATGGAGAGGCTAAAGAGAGGTACTGCAGCCTGACCGGCTAAACGCCTAGGCCACAAATATCCACAAAGCTTGGAGCAAAGGTTGTGGTTGTATTGACATAGGGTGTTTATCAGTACTCCATAGAGTTTACTTTCCTTTTCTCTAACCACGCTGCACATACCCAGCAAGCAGGCAGTAAGCACTTGAATATTATACGCATAAACACAGCAACAAGAAATGAACATAAGGCAGTGGATGAAAGCAATGATCAACATTGCATGGCAGCAGCAAAAGTAAATCATAATAAAAGCCAAACAGTATATGTCATCCAGTCAATCAATCAATCATCAGTTTAAATCCACCAAGTTCAATTAGCAAAATAGCCAGTCCAATCAGACATTGTCCTTTTTAAATCCAAAGATGCCTAAATTAGGCTCAGTTCAAATAATATGCTTTGCACAAAATGAGAAATGGGCAATTTGATGGTAACGGAATTACGCTCAGACTCAGATTTCAATTTAAAAAGGATACCAAACAAAAACCATTGTTTTTGTATGGTTTGTTGAACTTTGAAATCAGTGGTTTTTGTTTGGCATACATTTTTAAAGTGAAAAATCAGAGTCTCGTCATAGTTACATTACTGTGGAATTGCCCAAATGCAGGACACACAAAACTAGTACTTGGTGATTAAATGTAGTCCTAGTTCTTCAGTATGTGAGACGGTCAGTCCCGAAATCCCTATTCCAAGGCTAGTAATCCCAAGGAAAATGTTTCTCCCATGTATAATTACTGCCGTAAATACTTTTCACCAAACAAACATTTCACCCATGCTTCTCACACCACGGCCATTTGGCTCTCGACTCACATGGTTATCCGGGATCCTTGGGATGTCCCTACCCTAACACATTTCAACTTCAATGGGGTGACAGAGTTCGAGTCCCAAGGATCCCATCCCATAGGCCTACTTACTCCATATGAGTTTACTTGGAAACACATGGATTTCAATTCACATTTTAAGGTTCAATGAGGAGACAGTATTTCTCTCCACACATGAAGTAAAAGTTCTAAATCCCAACGTGTGATGTGGTTCATCTGTCTTCTAGGTATCATTCACGCGAGGGCGCTGGTCAGGGAGTGTCTGGCGGAGACAGAGAGGAGCGCTCGCACATAACCCTTTGCAGAATCCCTCCATCCCCCCCCTCCCTTGTCTTTGTATAGGCCTCGTCTATGTGTCCCGTCTTTGTTATCCTGACTTTTTGTCTGTATGGCTCCACTGAACCTGTAACCTTTTTTTCCATTTAGTTTCTCACACCGCCTTATGGGGGTGTGTAAAGAATGTGTAACACATTTTTGCAGTTGTAGGACAGTTCGCTCTCAGATCATTCTGTAGCTTATTTCAGTTTCATAGGCATCACGAGGGGCTGGTAAATATTTTCTCATTTTGGTAGTCCTGTTCAGTGGGGGTGAGGTGATAGTGCTGTAAAATATTTCTGATAGATTTTTGAAAACTGTCACAATGAAATGAGGTTGATACTGACTTTCTCTCTTAGCTGCTATACTGAGACCACTCTACATCCAAAGGTTTAATTCCACATTGTTTTACAGTAAGCAACACTTAAACCTTGTTTGCACTGCAGGCCTTAATGCTCAAATCAGCTTTGTTTTTCAAATCCGTTTTGGAATACGTCACTGTCCAAACGGCAAGTTAAGTGACCAAATTTGGATGTGTGTGTGTTTAGACAGCAGTCATTTGTTGACATGGCTATGCTACTTGTCATAGTAATGACGAATGTGTGCGTTCCTTATCACTCAGAAGTTATGTAGCAAGCTAAGGTGACAATGCCTGCAATGGATGTTCCCCAGTTGCTTTGAATGTTCAAAATCATAGTGTAAGAACACTTTTAAAGCCTCCAAAGGATAAGGCAATCCAACTTTCAAAACAAGTATTGTTTGGCTAGCCACAGCAGTCAACTAACGAGGTAGCTGTTTATCTTTCTAGCACATTCACTAATTTGTTTGTAAACAATAAGCTAGTTAGTTACCACATATTCTTGCCAAACTGTCAGAGTAGCTAGGAAGCAACAAGATATGCCAAATAAGTTTTTTTAAAACGAGGGCAAATCAGATTTGACCATTCAGGCACAAGTCGCACGGCCAGGAATCAGATTTGTATCTGAGTCATCCTATTCCATATGTTTTTTGGCTGTTCAGACTGCAGGAAAATTAACATTTGAATCGGATATGCAAAAATAATGTATTTGATGTAAACAAGGCTTTACAGCATCTTGAAAATACCCCATTCTCTGTTCCACATGCTTCCACCCTACACACATTTTCTGCTGTCATGGCACCCTCTATCTGCCACACAGTCAAGCTTTCCTTGCCTTTCATCCTCCACCCAATTAACTATTACCTCCTCCCTACACACCTGAAATCAGTTTTGTTAGTATGGCAATTTTGTAAACCCAATTTTTGCAGTTCTGTACTTGAATTTAATTAAAAGTTAGAAAAGTTTTCCAATTAAAAAAAGTGAGTGTTTTTCATTTGTATCTAGTGCACAGGAGGTTGGTGGCACCTTTAATTGGGGAGGTAATGCCTGGGATGGTATCAAACATGATTTCCATGTGTTTGATTTTCATTTCGTTTTGTCTGTTCCAGACATTTATGAGCTGTCCTCCCCTCAGCAGCCTTCTGTGATGTAGTGCCTATAGAAAGTCTACACGCCCTTGAACTTTTTACATTTGGTTGTCAGTGCCTCCGTTTTTAATTTAAATCAGGATTTTCTTCCACGTATCTACACAACATACTCCACATTTAAGGCAAATTTTTGTGTGAAGAAAAATAAGTCTCCACCCCTGAGTTAATACTTGGTGACGGATATTTGGCAGCAGTTACAGCTGTGAGTCTGTTGGTATAGGTCTCTACCAACTTTGCACACCTAGATTTGACAATGTTTGTTCATGCTCAAGTTGATGGACAGAAATTTTCCAAGTTATGCCACAAATTTTAGATTGGATTTAGGTCGGGGCTCTGACTGGGCCCCTTGGACTTTACCTAGTTATTCCTTAGCCACTCCACAGTAGCATTGGCTATGGGCTTCAGGTCGTTGTCATGCTGAAAGGTGAACTTCCATCCCAGTTTCAGCTGGTTTTCCTCAAGGACTTTTCTGTTCTATCCTGATAAGTCCCTGGCGATGAGAAATATCCCCATAACATGATGCTGCGCCAAATGTAACACTTGGCATTTCGGTCAAAAAGTAAAATTTGTTTAATAAGACCACAAAACCTTTTGCTACAGAATCTCCTGAGTGCTTCTTGCATACTTAAACTGATTCAAGGTGGGCTTCCTTCTTGCCACCCTACATTACATATTTGTGGAAGGCTTGAGCAAGTCACATGCACACTGACCAGTCTTGGCCATAAGTCTGCTGCTCTTTCAAAGTTGCCATCAGACTCTTGGTAGCCTCTGCTCAGTCATCCAGATGAGGGCAGTCTAGGTGGTGCTATACACCTTTCACTTCGTCTTGACCGTGCTCCAAGGGATATTCAAGGCCTTTGAAATCTTTTTATGCTCATCCTCTGATCTGTCCCAGGGTTCTTTTGAAAGGTCATGGTTGAGCGTTTGCTTTGCAATTCACTACCCAGCAGAGGGAACCTACAGGAACTGCTAAATGTATCCTGAAATCATGTGAATCACTACAATTTAACACAGGTGGAGGCCAATTAACTTTGTGTGACTTAATGTGATTGGTTACACTGGAGGTAATTTAGGATTGCTATCCAACCAAGCTATTTCAGTTTAGGGGAAAAAACTAAATTGTTTTTTTTTTCACTTGGAAATTGTGGGGTAGGATGCAAAGACCAATTAATTTTTTTAATGCATTTACATTCCAGGCTAAGGCAACAAAAGGTGATCATTTTAAAAGGGGGTGTGGACTTTCTATAAACACTGTGTGGAGGTGAACGCTTTGCACAATGAGGCCTGGGTGAGTGTGCTCGCATGCAAACATTGGGTATCATTACAAACACACCAGTAAGAGTTGCACCTCTTTATTTGCCTTTGCAGTCATAACATGGCTGCAAAAAGCACTCGCTGTCCCGTCGTAGACATTTTATAGAAAGCATGATAAGTAGCCTGGTTAAACCAGGTTGAACACTGCTTACCAATGAAAACAATGTTGAGTGTAGTGTTTACTCTGCTTTTTAACCAGGCTAGATAACACCCATTTCATACAACTGACACTTGAGTCAAGTCATGGTGACCCTTTAGATAACATTTTCACAAAATACAAGGGACAAATGAGCTAAATGCTGGTATGATGAGATGTCAGTCGTTTGATGTGCAAACCTATGAAAATGGACCCTACAAAAAAGGCTATCTTGACCTTTTACTTGATGCTTGCCAGTGAGTCATCACCCGAGTTCTATTACCATCTGGAGCCCTTCAGTGACTACTCCTTCCAGGCCTCCAATAGACTAAAGTGGAGCCTTCACCATATTGCCTTCCCCTATCCAGTCCTTTCAGTTTAACAGACCGGGAAGGAGCTAGGGGCCAAAATGATGGCCACTATCCTAAACTACACTCACTGAAGCCAATGACTTGGCAAATCATTAGCTCTGTTCGACTGACCAAAAGGCAAGTGGGGTGGTGTTTGAGTTGAGGGCAAAAGAGTCCATTACAAATGTTCTAGCTTAAAATATACAGGACCACAAAGACAAATTAGCAAATGAAATGTAATACTAACATAGATACAAGTGAAGGTAAGAGTACATACATTGAATAGTCATATTAATAGGGATATAAACATATAAACATTAATAGGGATAAATAAGGGGTGAACAAGAGGGAAATGGTGGAGACTGCTCTAGTGTCCATAAATATATATCTTGTGATTGTCTCCGAAGTTGATGTCCCAGTCATACTGCCAGAAGTGGAGGATCTCCTGTGTATTCCTGTACTTTTACAGCATGTGTGTGTGATGTAACTGGCTGTTTGCGGTAGGGGAAAGCTGAACTTTGAAAGTCTGTTGGTGTTGAGGGTAGATGTGGGTGTGTAATGTCTTTCTATAAAAGATAAGTGAATCTAGAAAGAGAATGTGCCATGTGCACTGCGAAAGTGATGTTTCATGGGGAAAGTGAATATGGCTTTGGTGTGTGGATAAAACTAAACATGTCAATGTGTCCTCAACTGCTCCTCCTCTTCTTTATAACAAGAATAATGGTCTTCTTAATTCAGCCCTAAAAGAGTGCATAACAGTTTTAGACATTCAAAAAGAACATTACCTAATTAGTAATTCAACACTAAGGGATAATACTGCCAATTTAAAAAGACATCAATTAGTGTAAAGACACATGGATCATTCATTTCACTAGTAAAATAAAGTGTAGACATTTTCTTCACACCAGGTAATCTGATCGTAGATTTGGGAAAAACACTCATAGCATTCGTGTAAGAGTGCTGATATAGATTAATTTGGCCTTTTAGATTATAGGGACAAGGGGGGACCTGATCCTAGAAAAGCACTGCTACTCTCAGATGCTGTTTTAATATGGGCCCAGATTCGAGGAAACTTCTAGAAGGTACTCGGCTACTCACCGTGGTAGCGGTGGCGTTGCTGTCGTAGCTGAACAGACTCTTGTAGCGGCCCTTCTCCTCCTTCTCCTTGGAGCGGATCCTCTCCTCCATGGCCCTCAGCTCTTTAGCCACCGAGGGCCCCAGCGACGGGTCCAGCTCCACCACCTTGGCAAAATCGGCCCGCGCCTCCGTCTCGTTCCACACTGCCGCGTGGGCCTTGGCCCGCTTGAAGTAGGCCTTCATGTTGTCTGTGGGGGTGAGAGGTAAGAGTGTGTCAAAATGGTGTTAAGTTTACACACTTAAGTTAAGTAGCTGGTAGTAAGCAATAAAAATTCAAAAAGACTTGTCATTCACTAGCAACAGGCCTGCTGTAGACAACAGCACAGCAAAAGTAACAAATGTTTATTTTTTAGAGCATAGCCTATTATGTGAATTCAGCATATTCACTTGATCCTAGGGCAGGGCTACACCTGAATGTATTCAGAAGTGTGTGACTCACCCTCGTATTTGGAGATGATGGAGGAGCAGTGGTCCAGCACCTCGTAGTACTGACCCTGGACCAGCTGACACTGGCAGTAGTTCAGCATCAGGGGCGTGATCATGAGGTCCAGCTTGATCCAGCCCTCGTCGCCTGGACGCTCCTGATTGGAGGAGGGGCAAGGATGGGGAGGAGTTAGACGACTAGCTACTTATTTAGTGGGGTTAAGATGTTCTATATACAGGGAATGCATAGATCTCATTTGCCGCGCAGAATGGCTAGTTATCTCAACTAAATTAAAAGTATTTGTCTGCAGTGCTCTAAATGTTACCCTATTAAATGCCAAAAAAAGCAGGTCCCCAGGACTAGGTTCGAAGTCATAAATCTTTACCTTCATCTGCAGATTCTTTAGACAGGCGATGGCATTGTGGTACTTCTCGGCCGCTTCCTTCACGTCGCCCTTCTTGTAGAGGGCGTTACCCTCCACGTGGATCTGAGGCACCACCTCCAGCTTCTCCTCGTCCGTCATCGCCCAGATGTCCAGTCTGAACGAGCCGGGCGTCAAAACCTGGGGGAGGAGTCAATCATATTATTCAATCAAAATGAATTTACGCAGTGAAATGACAGCGGCATGAGTGCTGCTTGGGTGATAAAAGGATTAAAAAACATTTTGATGTAGTGCTTTTAACAGAACCAGTTGTCACAAAGTGATTTTACTGTAACCAGGCCTAGACCCCCAAAGAGCAAGCAGTGGCAAAGGGGAAAAACCCCTAATGGAGAATAAATAAGCCCCCACTTCACCTCCATGAGCTCCAGGGTGAAGACCAGGGGCTGAGGGTTGGCCTGGAGCTGGTCCAGGTCACAGTGGCCCAGGGAGTGGTGTGAGTGGATCTGAGCGATGCCACAGCAGTGTCTCTGGCCCTCCAGGGGGTCCTTCCCTGCACTGATGTTCCTCAGGGACTGGGACACCAGCGGGTATAGGGCTGTGTGCTGTAGGGAGAAGGAAAGAGGATGGTTACATTATTCACTAGGACAAATTGAGGGACTGGTGGATTTTAAAGTACAATTAAGGCAGTTCTCTGAAGGGAAACAATTAACAAAACGTATTGACAAACCCTGTCAAATTCCATAACGATCAATGTTTTTGCCTCCCATTTGCATGTCTGTGGGTGTGTGCACAAAAGTAACGGTCTCTAATCCATCCACGTCAACCATGTTAAGTTGGGCGACCCACCTTGACGTCACATGTGAAATCTGCCACTTCTCCCTCCCTCATGGTGCCAATGACTCGCTCCCACACGGCCAGCTTGAACTTCTTTCCCAAGATAAGTTCCATGGGCTTGCTCCGGCCCCCCATGGTCCTGGAGTCATCCAGCACCGTGCCATCACACAGGCTGGAGCGGTAGTGGAATATCACCTGTTGGAAAATTGGGGGGATAGAATGGAGAACTGGTATTACACAAGTGAACAAATCATGTAATACACTGAACAAAAATATAAACGCAACATGTAAAGTGTTGGTCCCATGTTTCATGAGCTGAAATAAAAAGATCCCAGAAATGTTCCATTACGCACAAAACACACGTATTACTCAAATGTTTAGCACAAATTTGTTTACATCCCTGTTAGTGAGCATTTCTCCTTTGCCAAGATAATCCATCCGCCTGACAGGTGTGGCATATCAAGAAGCTGATTAAACAGCATGATCATTACATAGGTGTGCCCTGTGCTGGGGACAATAAAAAGACCACTAAAATGTGCAGTTGTGTCACACAACACAATGCCACAAATGTTTCCAGTTTTGAGTGAGCATGAAATTGGCATGCTGACTGCAGGAATGTCCACCGGAGCTGTTGCCAGAGAATTTAATGTTAATTTCTCTATCATAAGCCACCTCCAAATGTAATTTTAGAGCATTAGGCAGAACGTCCAACCAGCCTCAACTGCAGACCACATGTAAACATGCCAGCCAAGGACCTCCACATCTGGCTTCTTCACCGGCGGGATCGTCTGAGACCAGCCACTCGGACAGCTGATGAAACTGTGGGTTTGCACAACCAAAGAATTTCTGCACAAACGTCAGAAACCGTCCCAGGGAAGCTGATCTGCATGCTCGTGGTCCTCACCAAGGTCTTGACCGGACTGCAGTTAGGCTTCGTAACAAACTTCAGTGGGAAAATGCTCACCTTAGATGGCCACTGGTACTCTTGAGAAGTGTGCTCTTCATGGATGAATCCCAGTTTCAACAGTACTGGGCAGATGGCAGAAAGCGTGTCTTACGTTGTGTGGGCGAGCGGTTTGCTGATGTCAACGTTGTGAACAGAGTGGGCCATGGTAGCAGTGGGGTTATGGTATGCGGCAGGCATAAGCTACGGACATCAAATACAATTGCATTTTATCGATGGCAATTTGAACACACAGAGATACCGTGACAAGATCCTGATGCCCATTGTTGTGCCATTCATCCACCGCCATCACCTCATGTTTCAGCATGATAATGCACAGCCCCATGTCGCAAGGATCTGTACACTATTCCTAGAAGCTGAAAATGTCCCAGTTCTTCCATGGCCTGCATACTCAGACATTTCACTCATTGAGCATGTTTGGGATGCTCTGGATCGAGGTGTATGACAGTGTGTTCCAGTTCCCGCCAATATCCAGCATTTCGCACAGCCATTGAATAGGAGTGGGACAACATTCCACAATCAACTCTATGCGAAGGAGACGTGTCGCACTGCATGAGGCAAATGGTGATCACACCAGATACTGAATGCTTTTCTGATCCACAACCCTACTTTTTTTTTTTTTTTTTTTTTTTTTAAGGTATCTGTTACCAACATATGGATATCTGTATTCCCAGTCATTTGAGATTCATACATTTGGGCCAAATGTATTTATTTAAATTGACTGGATTTCCTTTATATGAACTGAAACTCAGTCAAATCTTTAACATTTTTGCATGTTGCGTTTATATTTTTGTTCAGTGTACATGACATACATTGTATTGATGAAACAGAGTTTGTTCTGTTTAGTAACAGTAAAAGGTGTAGTTTCTACATAATCACTTCTCAGCAGTTGGACAATAAATGCTGATAGAGTGAGCTTGTTAAGGTTTAAAATGCATGTCTTTCACATATTAAAAGACCCCATATCAAACGAAATTCGAGATTTTTATCAACAGGCAGAGGCACAAATTCACATTGATTATCCAACCATACGGTCAATCTTGCCGACTTTCCAATTAAAACGTAGTAGTAATGTTTACAAGCTGACGGACATCCCCACCGACCAATAAGAGAGATGAAAATCAATAAAGACCGCCCTCTTACAGTATCACAAAAAAACCTTTCGTTTTTACTCCAATAATTACTTATTGGCTGATAATTTCTGTAAATAACAATTCTGGTAGACCGAGTTATAGTTTAGCTAAAATAAGGTAACGTATATATCAACTCAGAACATGTCAAACCTCGATAATTTCACTCCATTATAACGTTAGCAGCTAGCTAATAATGCCAATCCGTTTAGCCAGCACTACACATACAAAACTACCCTTTGAACGTGGATTAAATTCACAATTTTACAACTCACCTTGGTCCCATCAGGAAACGTTGACAGCTCTCCTTTGCCTGGACTGACCACTTTCTTCTGAATGCCTTCTGCTAGTAGCTTGGTAGCCAGTTCCTCCATCCTTGCTTCCCCCGAGTGTCAAGCCGACTGCCTATCTTCGGGAGAGCTCGCGAGCAATCGACACATCAATTGACGTCACTGCTGACGCCTTGGGACTTCAAGCAGTCTTGTGATTAGATTACCCTCTATCCTCCTCTTCAGTCATGGATCAAATCATTCTGCTGGTGTTTTGATACCTATTCACAAGTTTAAAGGTGACGTTCTAGAATCCACATCTTCATCTTCATACTCTCATTGAAAACATCAAATCGTTAGCTAAATATATTTTTGCAAGAGAAGACTTGGGTCATGGAAGTAGATGGGAATTTTTCAAATATAAAGTCAGAGTGGTAGCCATTAAACGCGCCAAAGAGCTGATGCAATTAAAGAACCTTAGAGAAAAAGAGATAATGAGCAAGCTTGACAGTTTTCTAAAGAAAGATAATCTATCTGAAGAAGAGGAGTCTGTATTCAAGTCTTTACAACTAGAATTAGAACAGCTATGCACGGCTCTGGCAAAGGGTGCCTTTGTAAGGTCAAAATCAAAATGGATTGAAGAGGGGGAAAGAAACACTAGTTACTTTTTTGCACTTGAAAAGAGAAACTATAAAATAAAATCTATAACTGCACTCAAAATTAACGATGTTTTATGCAAAGATCCCATTACAATATCATCATTTGTCAATTCCTTTTATGAAAACCTTTACGGCTCTCAATTTCAGGAAGATGGTTGTGAAAGCTACATTTGCCACATTCAGAATTATGTCCCTGTAATTGAGGATGATTTCCACTCAGTTTGCGATTCACCTGTGTCAATTGAAGAAATTAGAGAGGCTCTGAATTCAATGAAAAAAGGGAAATCACCTGGCCCTGATGGCCTGTCAGTTGAATTCTATAGACAGTTCTGAGAGTTACTAGAATACCCGATTTTTAATATGTTTCAAGATTGCATCAAAAGTGGGGAAATGGTCTCCACTATGAAACAGGGCCTTGTTTCACTGATTCCGAAGCCCGATAAAGACCCTTCTCTCATTGACAATTGGAGACCAATTACTTTATTAAATATTGATTACAAATTGATTGCTCTGGTTTATGCCAGAAGATTAAAGAAAGGAATAGATACCATTATAAATGAGACTCAAACAGGATTTATGAAGGGCCGTCACATAAGCTCTAACATTCGTTTAGTCTTGGACCTTATAGATTATTCAGATGCAATTGACTCAGATGCGGTTGTCTTATTTTTGGACTTCTGTAAAGCCTTTGACACAATTGAACATGAATTTCTCTTTAGGTCTCTTAAACTTTTGGGATTTGGTGAAAATTTTATCAAAGTAATTTGCATGTTTTACAAAGATATAAATAGTTATGTGTTACTAAACCTTAATACTTACAAAAGATTCAGTATCAACAGAAGTGTATGACAGGGATGCCCAATTTCGCCATTTTTATTCATTTTGGTTGTGGAACTTCTATCTCTAGATATTCTGAATAATGCAAATTTGTATGGCTTAACCATTTTTAACAAAGAAATCAAAATTTCCCAACTGGATGATGATGCTACACTTTTCTTACCAAAGACCAGGTCGCCCATTCCCTTAATGCTATAACTGCATTTTCTACTGCATCAGGATTAAAACTGAATGTTTCTAAATGTGAAATCTTATGTTTATTTGACTCTGATGATGAAGAAATAGAAAATATTCCTGTAAAGGACTGTGTTAAATATTTAGGAATACATCTGTCAAAAAAACACTTAGTCAGACAACATTTGAATTTCTCTCCAAAAATTAAGAAAACCAAAAATATATTCAATAATTGGCTACAAAGAGATTTTTCTATACTTGGGAGAGTACTTCTGTCCAAGACAGAGGGACTGTCTCGTTTTGTGTACCCCTCATTATCGTTATGTGTAAATCCTGCTACTTGTAAAGAGATCAATAAGACCTTTCTTGACTTCATCTGGAAAAATAAGTCTCACAAACTAAAAAAGTCAGTCCTTTCTAACAAAAGAGCTGAAGGAGGTCTGGAAGAGTTGGATTTTGTTGACATAAATAACACTTTCAAGATAAACTGGTTGAAAAGATGTTTGATCAATACTGATTCAATATGGTATTTAATTCCAAAAATGGTGTTTAATAAGTTGAGAGGTCTTCAATATTTACTGAAATGTAATTATATTCCTGAAAGATTACCTGCTAAATTGGATAGGTTTCACCAACAAGCTTTAATGGCCTGGAAAATATGTATCCTGCACAATTTCTCCCCACATAAAGCTCTTTTGTGGAATAATTCAGACATAACTGTAAGGAATAAATCATTGTTCTACCCCAGCTGGCATGAGAGGAATATTGACTTTGTTCTTGATGTTTTCGACAACAAGGGTAATATTCTCACATATGAACAATTTATAACATTGAAAGAGTTTCCAATACCTTTCAGAGAGTTTATTTCTGTGATCAAAGCCGTTCCCAGTGGTCTAACTACACTAATGAAAACTCATCTTAGCTTTGGTAATGATCACAAAGTTTATCCAGAACTCAGATTGGAAGGTGTAGGCTTACTTGAGAGATCTTGTTGTAATAAATATAATAGACAAATTCTTCATTCACAAAACCAACTTACACCGAGAGGAAAGTTTTTCTGGAACATGCTTATTCCTGACATTGTCTGGACAAATACATGGTTAAGGCCTTACAAATACTGTATACCAAAGAAAGTTAAGGAAGTGCACTTCAAAATTTTACATAAGATATATCCATGTAATTCTATGACATCCAAATTTGTGGCTGTTGATGATATCTGCGTTTTCTGTGAAAAAGGTGAGAATCTGTCCCACTTGTTCTTTGAATGTAAATTTGAGTCAGAATTTTGGGAAAACCTTGCAAAATACTTATTTACCATTATGAACACTACCTATGTTTTTATAACAAAACCACGGAAATGATTGATTTTTTTTATTCTTGTTGCTAAATACTTCATACACAAACAAGAATTCCAAAATTCTATACCAAAATTAATTTTTTTTTGATTGAATTTAACTATTTTATTAAAACATTAACCCTTGTGAACAATAACAAGAATAACATTTTCCTAAATCATTACAATAAGATTTTTTCAGAGTGATTACAATTGCACTAGAATTGTTTATTTTTTTATATTTTTTGTTTGTTCCAATATTTTCTCGTTAATACCTGCATTCTGTTTTGTATGATGTAAGAATGTAAATTGTTGAACTGTATTTTGAATATAATTTTTTAAAATAAAAATTTGATTACCCTCTACCAGTTAAATCAAATCAAATTGTATTGGTCACATACACATGGTTAGCAAGCAGATGTTATTGCGAGTATAGCGAAATGCTTGTGCTTCTAGTTCCGACAGTGCAGCAATATCTAACAAGTAATATCTAACAATTCCACAACAAATATCTAACTGAGAAATGGAATAAGAATATATAAATATATGGATGAGCAATGTCAAAGTGGCATAGGCTAAGATGCAATAGATAGTACAGAATACAGTATATACATATGAGACGAGTAATGCAAGACATGTAAACATTATTAAAGTGACTAGTGTTCCATTTATTAAAGTGGCCAGTGATTACAAGTCTGTATGGAGGCAGCAGCCTCACTGTGCTAGTGATGGCTGTTTAACAGTCTGATAGCCATGAGATAGAAGCTGTTTTTCAGTCTCTCGGTCCCAGCTTTGATGCACCTGTACTGATCTCGCCTTCTGGATGGTAGCGGGGTGAACAAGCAGTGGCTTGGGTGGTTGTTGTCCTTGATATTTTTGGCCTTCCTGTAACATCGGGTGCTGTAGGTGTCCTGGATGGCAGGTAGTTTGCCCTCAGTGATGCGTTGTGCAGACCGCACCGCCCTGTGGTTGTGGGCGGTGCAGTTGCCGTACCAGGCGGTGATACAGCCCGACAGGATGCTCTCAATTGTGAATCTAAAAGTTTGTAAGGGTTTTAGGTGACAAACTGTTGCGCCTTCTTCACCACACTGTCTGTGTGGGTGGACCATTTCAGTTTGTCAGTGATATGTACACAGAGGGAATTAAAACTTTCCACCTTCTCCATTGCTGTCCCATCGATGTGGATAGGGGGGGTACTCCCTCTGCTGTTTCCTGAAGTCCACAACCATGAAAATGTGATTGTCCGTTGATTCTTTTCCTCCACTCTTCTCTAACATTGATGTGGCTAAGTTTTCCCTACACACCAACATTATGCTTTTCAAATGCTTTTTGTTCCAAAAGGAGCCAAAACACTGCAAAACATTTTAGTCTTGCACGCAGAGCGAAAATACTCATCATCCCAGTCATTAACATCTTGGGTATGTGGCCCCACCAAACACATCTGAGAGAAATACCTAATACTTTCGGCACCGACCGCATCACAGCTGTCCTAAAATCCCCATGCGCTTCGCATTATCGCAACACCAGCACTATTAACAAACACTGACTCATGGAGACCTTTTAAAAGTAATATACAAAAAAACAGGTTTATTGTAGTTTCACAGTCACTATTTACTCACGAGACATGACACAAACAGGCAGGGCAAATCAGACTCCTTCTCTTCCATACAGGATGTGCAAGAAGCTTATCGAGGCACAAAGTGGTTGAGTTTGTAGTAGTGGTCAGTATAAAGACAGGGTAAAAAGGTTTGACATAATAAGAAAAAACATCTTTGTTACATAATTGAAAAAAGTACAATACTCAAAATTGTACAAAAAAAAGGTGTAGTGCAATGGGTCATTTTTCAAAATAGGGCAAGTAGAAGAACTTGAAGCCTCTTCTTCCCCGAACCGCACAACTGATGTAAATCACATGGTACACTGAGGGAAAAGGAGAGAAAACAATTACCACACTGTTTTAATCATTTCTCTAGTAAACATATGAAGCCATAGTAATGCACATGTAAACTGTGAAGCTTTTGTAATGCCTGTGTGTATTTAATCTGCAGATTACTTGTTTCAACATACACAGTGATAAGTCTGTGACAGTAGGGACTTCTACACACCATTACAGGACTGTTTATGTTCACATTCCCACCCACATGCACTGTCCAGACGTTATGATTAAAAAGACAGGAGAAAAGGCTGAAAGACGTGTGAAACATGAAATACATTGACAATACAGCCAAGTCAAGGTAAAGAGCACTATATACCCCCAGGAATGAAGAGAAGAAATCCAGGGATGAAGAAAATGGCACTTGAGACACCTGTGGAAAACATCAAAGATACCATGTCAAAGCCCACAGTAAAAGACTACCAACGACCAAGAATAGAGACATCTTCACTGATATGTGACAACACATCCCACATTCACTGAATCTCTTTTTTACCTGCATCCGGATTCAATTGTATTACGACACCAGTGAAAATGAGAGCTGAGAGAAAGAAAACATGGACATTTAATGAAAAGGCAATATCTCAAGATAACTAAAAATAGATATGAGAACACAAGAGGAGTTATTCCGGGGCAAAGTTCAGTGCCATGAATGCATTACAATGGCTGACAATGGGTGGTAAAAAACAAGACACATCTATAAAATATAAACCGCCGTACACAAACTAAATGTCAGACTGCAGTGTTTCCCAACCCATTCCTGGGCTGTGTGCACATTTTTTTCCCAAGCCTGGTAATAACACACAGGATGCAATGTATCAGCAAGCCTTTGGTTAGTTGAATCAAGTGTGTTAGTGCCGGGCTGGTACAAAAATGTGCACACCTTGCGCGTTCGCCCAGGAATGGATTGGCGAAAAACACTGTTGGAGGAGAATCACGGTTGATGTTTTCTCTTTCAGCAGAGATGGTGTGACTTACCGACTCCAGTGACGAGGAGAAGGAATGAGGCGAGGACCACTCTTCTGTTCTTCTTCACCAGAGGGTGAGACGTCCACCTGAGGAAAACATCAGGGTTTTCCTCAGTCATTGTGGGTGTTTGAGAGTGTGTGAGAGTACATCCTTGATCTTATGTGATATTGTGGGCATGGTTCAGTGTAATGCATTCTTGTGAATGACTGTTTGTGTGCGCGTTTGTGTGCGTGGTTAATTACCCGCAGCAGTGTGCAGAGAGCTGAGTGACAGAACTCAAAGTGCTGAACGACCACTGGGAGCTGCAGTAAGACAGAGTAGCGGGATCACTGAGGGGGGGGGGGGGGGGGAAATGGGAAAGTTGAACATCTTTCTTGATATCATAGAAAATAAGGAACACGCATTTACGTTTGAGGGTGCCATTTTCATCTAGGTAATGCCAGATGCAATCACAACACGCCAATGAAGACAAACCTGATTTTGAAGAAGTTATTGAAAGAGGAATTGCCACTGCTGCCCAAGACGTCTTCATTTTCCAGATTCTGTGCGAGCAGAGAGAAAGAGAAAAATGTTAGGTCACCACCACACCCTGATATCACTTCTATGTGTGTGTGTGTGTGTTACGTCTATACGTATGTGTGTGTATGATGGGGCATCACCTGGTACTTCAGACTGCTGCTGTGGTCGGGGGAGCCAGCCACAGCGGAGGGCGAGTGAGTCTGGGGTTTGGCAAAGGACAGGGTACCGAACGTCATCTCTCCCCCCTCTCTGTCTTTCTCTCGGCCCTTCCATCCTTCCTTCTCTCCATCAGATACCCCTTCATCCTCTCCCTCCAGCACAAACGCGTCATCGATGCTGAACTGCGTTTCCATAGCCGGCGTTTGCCAATACTCTCACACCTTGCCGCTGCTTTGGTTGATATACACTGTGGGTTGAGGGGGAAATTCAGCAAACAATGGAAATCAAATCAAATGTACAAAAGCAGATTTTCTATCCAAGGGCCATATATGTGGATGTCAACATAGGGCTCTGATCTAGGCTAAACTAATAGCTATAGTTAAGTGGACTATAGTTAAGCTATAGTTAAGCTAATAGTTAAGTGGACTCGTCTTGTGTTAGCAGTTCGACATGTGTGAAATCGACATCATACAGCCAGCCTTTGGGTTAATGATTAACCACATTGAAGCTCAGGCTGCATGTCGTTTTCAACAAAGAAAATTCAGCGATATTTTTTTTTTTCTTTTTTTTTTCGTATTTGTAACATTCATATGAATTAAACAGATCTTGCGTAAATCTTTGATAAACCAAATTGTTTACATCTCCACTGTACCCTCTAGCCCTGCGACTGGCAAACACGTCTTTCGTAGATAAGGACATTAAGCAGCATTACGTTACTAGTAACGTTATCCGGTTGAAAAACGTTAGCTAAGTGGTAGAAACAACATCAACAAAGAGCGTTGCTAACTAATAAACACAAATGCGTTTACGTCAACGTACATTATTATCTGAAGCTCTTTATGAGATAATTATTGGAAACATTTAAAAGCAACTTTTAATAGCTACTTTATCGGTTATGTCTACATTGTTTGGTTGCACTGCTCCGCTAACGGCTAGCAAATTACATAAGGAATAAACTTACTCTCTTTTTCAGGCGATTTGACTTAAATTTCACGTTTCCATGTGCATGTTCACATATTTACATTATTTGCTGTAAGCCTTTGTTTGTAATATGCCATACTAATCTGACTGCAAAAACTTCCCAAAACTTTAGACTTTCCTTATGCATCCGGTTTACGATTGGACATGACTGAGTGAAACCTATTCGGATTCTAATACGCCCAAATGAAAAGGCTCTACTAATCGATCGCTGCCTTGCAATGTCGATTTATCATGTACTTAATACGAAAAAAAAGTATTATCCATAAAATAACACGAATGTTAATTTTCATTCGTTCATGTTTGTTCATGTTCATTCGTTCATGTTATGTTTATAGCAAAACAACAAGCGGCACACATAAATATTATATTGATACATATTTGTGAAAAGTTGACCTTATCAATGTTAATCAAGATGAATATACATAACTATAAAAAATACAAAGATAAACTATACCGAACAGAAATATAAATGCAACATGCAACAATTTCAAAGATTTTACTGAGTTACAGTTCACATAAGGAAATCAGTCATGCCCTAAGATCGAATCGCACTACACCGGCTCCGAAGCTCGTCGGATGTGGCATACTTATTTTACTTATTTTCCACCATAATTTGCAAATAAATTCATTAAAAATCCTACAATGTGATTTTCTGGATTTTTTCTTCTCATTTTGTCTGTCATAGTTGAAGTGTACCTATGATGAAAAATTACAGGCCTCTCTCGTCTTTTTAAGTGGGAGAACTTGCACAATTGGTGGCTGACTAAATACTTTTTTGCCCCACTGTACATAATTACCTCAATTCCGGTGCCCCAGCACATTGACACATTGACTCTGTACCAGTACCCTCTGTATATAGCCACACTATTGTTATTTACTGCTACTCTTTAATTATTTGTTATTCTTATCTTTAACTTTTTTTTTGGTATTTTCTTAAAACTGCATTGTTGGTTAAGAGCTTGTAAGTAAGCATTTCACTGTATGGCCTACACCTTTTGTATTCGGCGCATGTGACAAATATAATTTAATTTGATTTGATATGATATATGGATTTCATATGACTGGGAATACAGATATGAATCTGTTTGTCTCCAATACCTTAAAAAAAAGTAGGGGCATGGATCAGTATCTGGTGTGGCCTCATGCATCTCCTTTGCATAGAGTTGATCAGGCTGTTGATTGTGGCCTGTGGAATGTTGTTCCACTCATTTTCAATGGCTGTGCGAAGTTGCTGGATGTTGGCGGGAACACACTGTTGTACGTGTCTATCCAGAGCATCCCAAACATGCTCAACGGGTGACATGTCTGTTGAGTATGCAGGCCATGGAAGAACTAGTTAGTTACTCTATAAATTACATTTTCAGCTTCCAGGAATAGTGTACAGATCCTTGCGACATGGGCCTATGCATTATCATGCTGAAACATCAGGTGATGGCGGCAGATGAATGGCTCAACAATGGGCCTCAGGATCTCGTCACAGCATCTCTGTGCTTTCAAATTGACATAGATATAATGCAGTTGTATTAGTTGTCCGTAGCTTATGCATTCCCATACCACAACCCCACCGCCACCATGGGGCACTCTGTTCACAATGTTGACATCAGCAAACCGCTCGCCCACACAATGCCATACACGTGGTCTGCGGTTGTGAGGCCGGTTGGACGTACTGCCAAATTCTCTAAATTGACATTGAAGGCGGCTTATGGTAGAGAAATTAAAATAAAATTCCCTGACAACAGCTCTGGTGGACATTCCTGCAGTCAGAATGCCAGTTGCACGCTCTCTCAAAACCCGAGACATCTTTGGCATTGTGCTGTGTGACAAATCTGCACATTCTAGAGTGTCATTTTATTGTTCCCAGCACAAGGTGCACCTGTGTAAAGATTATGCTGTTTAATCAGCTTCTAGATATACCACACCTTTCAGGTGGATGGATTGTCTTGGCAAAGGAGAAATGCTCTTGAGCAGGGATGTAAACACATTTGTGCACGACATTTGAGAGAAATAAACTTCTGCGTATGGAACATTTCATTTTATTTTATTTCAGCTCGTGTAACACGGGACCAACACTAGATGTTGCGTTTCTATTTTTTGTTCAGTGTATTATGGGAGCTTTTGCCAAATAACCATGTGATTTTCGGTAAATCAGCCCGTACAAAGTGCAAACACACAAGACCACTAATCAAACAGTAAACAGATAAGTCATTATTTTTGGTGAGAGGAGGGAAGGGAAGGACACACACATACTGAACACACGCAGTAGGACGTGAACGTTTTTTTCCCCCCAGTTGAGATAATATATCATCATCCGCCTTAGACAATTTCTGATGCTGTAGTATTTGCAAGTGACCTGCAGTGTGAGTAAACTTTTTAAATGCCTTTCTAAAGATCTACCAATGACTCAATCACGATAGGCCTACTGTCATAGGGATATCATGGTTAGGTACTCTAGAAATAATATTTCTGATATTGCTTGTCTATGTTGTTATAACTGCAAATGCCATGTCTAATATTTTGCTTGTTGCCCTGAGATATAGAGCATGAGTGAATGACCAATCGGATTAGGAAAGAATCCATGAATATGTGCCAAACTAGTCTTGTTTTTTTTTTCTTCTATTGATTTTTTCATTCCCATTGCCCCTTTGCCCGCTGTGTCCCACCGTCCCTTCCTACCTCTTCTCTCCCTCTCTATCTTTCTTCATCTTCCCTAGATGGGGATTTCAGTCCTATCGTGTGTCTCCCTCCTGCTTGTCTTTGAGGTAACACAAAGGTCCAGTTTCCTGGAGAAAGATTAAGAACACTCCTGGACTGAAAAGCATGCTAAATGGAGAATCTCTGTTGAAAATGCTTTTTAGTCCCGGGTCCGTTACCTGCATTCACAAAGAGTAGGATTGCTGTTTGGCTTTCGCTTTTAGATCATAATGAATATGATAATATGGACAGGGCAGACCTGACGCTAGATCAGCACTACTACTCGAAGACACTTTTTGAATAAGGGCCCAGGAGTCTAGGCGTAAATCTGGTTCTGGGAAACTGGCCCATTTTGTTTTGTAATATCAAACCCTGGTTTTTAGGACAAATGCTAATGTGGCACAGAGACACCTCATGTACCTTACTGCCTCCACCTTCTTGTTTGGTTGTCCATCCCTGTCTCTCTATCCAGCTTTTCTCTTCCTCCGTTGGGGTCCTGCAAGGTGTACCTGGCTCCACCCTGGTCTTCCCATGTCTCCCTGGCCAAAACCAACAAAGCTTTGCTGGGGCTAAGATCACCTGGAAATACAACGACTTCCTGGTTCCCGACTACCCAGAATCGTCAAAGCAACTCAAGCTTTCCAAGGATGGCTTCTATCTGGAAATCTCTCCTGTCAGTGTAGCCAACGAGGGGGAATATGAATGTGTGATCAAGCAGAATGATATGGAGTGGCAAAAAGTGCACATAGTCCAGGTTGATGGTAAGGACACATACTGCCACCTCCTATTTTCATCGCAACTGCCTGTGACGTGATGTAGGCCTTTCTTGAAATAGACACTCCACTTCATTTAAACATTTAAAAAAAAATCATGTTACAAGTTAAAACTCAATCACTGGTTCACTTTTCCTTATTCGTACAGAGTGCCTACATTTTTACACTTAGTAATTAATCTTCAAGTCTATGTTGAGAAGAGAAATAGGTCGACAACTTTAGCAGAGTGTTGTGTCTTGGCTATCATTAATGTTACGACGATTGTTTTATCAACTCGATTAACTATGTTCAATTATTACAATGATTAAATGAATCCTGTAACAATTTACTCAATACCAATCTTGGGGCACCACGGAAAAAGTTTATTTAACGAGTTACCATTTTTCAAATGAACTCTCACGGATATAAAGATCTCTTACATTTCAGTCATCAATCAGTCATTAATTAATTGTTATCTTCTATCAGTCTCATTCTGAATGTCGCAAAATCCTTGGATATCTGCACAAACCCTAGCATAAATTATGAATCAGAGCTATATACAAATTGGCTTAATTTTTTATTTACTAACTAACTAAATAATCACACAGAAATACATAAACAAAAACAGAATAGCTTACACATTGATTACTACATAAAGCAATGAAAGGTCCCGAGGGTAATAAACCGATATGACGGCTTGCTACACAAAATGAAAAGGGAGGGGCATTTAAGAAAGAGCGGGAGAAAAGACAAAGGACTTCACTATCATACATACAGCTGATAACTATGCTCATGGAAATGCTAATACTTTGCACATGAACGGCCCGTTCATTCGAAAATAATTGCAATGTACTTATTTACAATTGTATGCCTTTGTTGTCTCTCTGTTGAAATTGCCGGTCCATTTTCTGGAGAGTCAGTCGACAGAAAGTCTCTGGTTGTCCACCAGAGGTCACCATGTCCTTTGCAGTCGTAGCTTGTCCAGCGGCTCTGTTCCTTAGAATAGGGTGGTGAGAGGAAATTGTTCTTTGTCTCTTGTCTTCGGTCGAGGTTCCTAGACTATTTTACATATACAGCTGCTGACTGTGAATGTGTAGTCTTTAGTTTTGTAGATTTCTGAACCATTTGTAACGTATTCAGCTGGCGCTGCACATAGCTGGTCTATAGAGTCTAACCATTTGTGTGGTTCTCGTGATGTCTGGACTTGTAGAGATTTTCTTCTTCTCTAAAGAAAGTTTCAGAGTTTCGAGCCATTCCGTACCTTTCAGCTCACGCTGTCGGTCTCGCTGGCCTAATGTACATTTTGTCACGAGTCCTATTTAAGCACTCTGGGAAAAAGGGGCGTTCCCTCATTTTGTCGTAATGTCTGTGCTCACGTGGGTGTGGTCACTGACTGGTTAAGACTTCATATGAAAATCAAGGCTAACATCACGTTACATCTTCTCACAAATAGTTTAATATTTAATCATATACGTTCCCCCAACATTTGGGTGTGACCCTGACAACTGGGAAATATATACATTCAGAGATACAGTTAGGTTGTTGTACTGTCCTTCATGAGATCCCAAAACACAACTGATCTGACATAATTGTTCTTTAAATATCACGGACCATTCCAACTCTTTGGATTACAGAAATATTGTTTCATTCCCCACTTTTGGATGATGGAGTTTTCGCGAAGAGAGGAGAGAGAGGGGGGGGGGGGGGGGGGGGCAATCTGGCATCTATGATCCTCACCTTAAAGGGCAAGTCATGACAAGAGGGTTTAGATCACAATGAATAAGTCATTCAGTCGATTTAAACATACAGCCCCAGAACTTCAGTGTATTCATAGATTGTGATTCCTAAACACTGGTGAAATATGGGGCAATTATTTTGTTGCAGTTTAGCAAACTCTACAGGTCAGCAAACATTGCATGCATTTTGAGGTTGGCTCCAGAAATTATTTCTACTGTTGTGGTGTCTTTCTGTCTTCCATCTTGGTCTCTGTCCCTCCAGTGTCCAGCAGCTACATTCTCAAAGTAAACGAAGGGTCCACTGTGAATTTACCTTGTGATCGCCCACCATCCAGCAAAGACCTGGTCCATTGGTACAGATATGATAAAGGAATGACGAACGGCACACGGAAGCAGTTGAATCCTGCAGAGACTGGAGAAATGGTGGATGGTGACAGACTAGAATGGCTTTTTGGCCCCCTTGAAAAAGATATGACAATCACACTTAATGGGGTCAAAATGGAGGATGCCGGCATATATTACTGTGAGACAGCTGAGGAGGGCAGAGACAGCAGCAACTTTAATACAATTGAACTAATTGTGGAAGGTACGTTTAGCTAACCTTCTTCTTCTTCCATTACACTCTCAAAATTTGCATATATATACACGTTTGTTAAATTGGTGTAATTCGCAAATGTCCAAATTGATTCCAAATAGCCATAATGTCCAAATGTTAGACACTCACCTGCAATGTTCAAGACACTGTCACACTCTTGATTTGTTGAAATTATAATCTTCATTCGCCATTTCTTTTAGCTGCGCCCACCGTTCTTCCTTACTCCTGCGTTGGGTTCATGACCCCCTGGGAATCGTGTCAGGACGAGACCAGCAGGTCGTGGGAGGCCATGCTAGGAGAATCCCTCAATGAGTTCTCCATGAAGCTTTATGCCCACCTCAGCCAATCACAGCCCATGAATAACCTGCTCTTCTCTCCAATCAGCATCAGCGGGGTGTTAACCCACCTGTTACTAGGTAAGAAAGAGAGGGTGGGGCTTCTTTAAAATGGAACATGGAGAGGGGTTGTCCAACTGCACTCATACTCTAGACCTCAGTTCTTTTGAAAATAAAGCAACACTCTTGATATAAACTCTCACTGAATGATTGATGTGTGGAAGGCCAAGTAAAATACATACTGTATCATCCTCTCTCTCTCACTCTCTCTCTCTCTCTCGCTCTCTCTCGCTCTCTCTCATTAGGGGCTCGTGGCAAGACAAGGAGAGACATGGAGACGGCTCTCTGTCTGTCTCACGACTTCTTCTGTGTTCATTCCGAGATGAAGAAACTGAAGCTGAAACTTCAGGACACACTGAAGATGGCCTCCCAGATCTACTACAACCCCAGTACTACCAGAGCACAATTAATACTCATGATAGTTATAGCTTGTTCTCCACATATAATTTCGAATTCTCGTCGTATATTGTCAATTTAATCATTGTCGCCATACCCCCTTAACTCACTGTCTGTCTGTCTGTCTGTCTGTCTGTCTGTCTGTCTTTCTGTCTGTCTGTCTGTCTGTCTGTCTGTCTGTCTGTCTGTCTGTCTGTCTGTCTGTCTGTCTGTCTGTCTGTCTGTCTGTCTGTCCACCTCTCTGACATTCCCTCTCTCTCCCCCCTCAGATATGAAGTTGAGTGAGTCCTTTACCAACCAATCCATGCAGTTCTACGATGCGGATCCAGTCAAATTGACCAATAGCAGTGAGGTAAACGTGGAAATGATCAACAGTTGGGTTGCAAAGCAGACAAATAATAAAATCAAAGAGCTGGTCGACTCTGTTCCCGCCCACACCGAACTGCTACTCCTCAATGCTGTGTTTTTCAATGGTCAGTATCCTGTGTGTGTCTATCTGATAGGATATAGTCTATTTTAGCGGATATGGAGTATGTGGATAATAAATATATCTGTTTCAGGTCAATGGAAGATGAAATTTGATGCAAAATCCAACATGTTTCCATTTGTGAAACTGAATGGTGATACTGTGAAGGTGCCTGTCCTCTACAGTGCCAAATACAAATTGGCTGTGAAATATGTCCCGGCAGTGAAGGCACAGGTAACCATTTTGATTACACACACCCACACTTACATGCACAGATACACTGTAAGCGATCACACACACACAATCTACGTAACATTCTGACCTTGTCTATCACCCATAGGTGGCGATGTTCCCTCTCTCTGGTGCAAGTAGCTTGTTCATCTTGCTCCCGCCCACTACCAAGCTCTCAGACCTGCAATTGGTGGAGGGGAAGATGACGGACAAGGCAGTGAGCCAGATGGTGGAGCAGATGAATCAGGTGTCTCCCCAGGCCACCGAGGTCACTCTGCCCAAAATCAAACTGGACATCCGGACCGAGATGAACACCCTGCTCAGGAAGATAGGTCTGTCCGTATGCGTGTCTATCTGTCTGTCTTTTAGCTTACCTGCTGCCTGACTGTTCGAATTATAAGACTGTGCATTTTGTTGTAGCCACCTGATTCAACTAGCCACCAAGCCCTTGATTAGTTGAACCAGATGTTTGTGCTTGGCTACAACAAAAATGTCTTCATCCAGAAGCAGGAATGGATTTCCCCAGGTCGTTCTAAGTCAACCTAAACCAACAACTCTGGCTTTTCTTGATTTGACTCTCTCACTTCTCTCCCTCTACCTTCTCTTTTTCCTTCTGCCCCTCTTCGCTCTCCTTCTCTCATATCTCCCTCCTCTTACTCCCACACCTCTTTCTTCCCTTAGGTTTGTCGGAGCTGTTCGACAGCGCCAACCTGTGTGGCCTCTACCCCGACAACGAGTTGCTCCTGACGGAAGCCCGCCACCGGGCCTTCCTCTCCCTGACGGAGGAAGGTGTGGAGGCTGGGGCGGCCACCTCCCTCTCTTTCTCCCGCTCCTTCTCTTCCTTCTCAGCCCTCAGGCCCTTCCTGATGATACTGTGGAGCGACCAGGCCAAGGCCCCACTGTTCGTGGGCCGAGTGACCGAGCCGTGAGAGAAGGAGGAAGAGAGAGGGAGAGAGGGTAGCATGCATATATAAAAAAGCCGTGTTTGCAAAAGAAAAGGACAACTTCATTCTATGAAATTACATGTTCATTGTAACTTCATAGAATGACTGTCAAAGTGTTTTAAAATGAATACTCGGTAGGGCTTGCTATAGGTTGTCACAAAATGCATGACTTATCAAATAATAAAAGTTGACATCTCTCCACATGTGGTATGGACATCTTTTTGGACGAATGTGCTATTTAAATCACTCTTCTGTCCAAACAACGTACACAGTAAGTCACTGAAACGGGTTCAGTTTATTTTTAAAAAGTAGTTCCACAAACTCACCACAGGATGTCAATCACACCGTATGTTCCACATAGAGATAGCCATTACGTCAGTCAGTAAACAGGGATGCTGTAACAATAGTCCTCCCCATCCACCCTGTCTCCCCATTCCCTGACGATAAAGGTTTTAAAGCAACTGCGGACCGAGTAAAGCATAAAATTGAGCAACTTACAAACAATAAATTACAAACCAACGAGTACACATCAGCGATGATAGCTCTAACAGATTTGATTGACGATACCATGTCAATGATATCAACCATAAAGAAATTGCCATTGATCAATGTTAGTTATAATGTTAGTTGCATATGCATATATATGACAATCATTACACATGCGATTCTTTATTAGAATGTTATGATGCATACGGTTTGTTTTTGTCACATGATGAACAAAGTCGAGTTCGCTTGACCGACAACAAGTAAAAGGCAGAGATGGAGAGAATCTGAGAGAAAATAAAGCATCAGATCACCTAGGCAAGATAATAAATAACTCCAAATCCAAGCCTGGCTTCACATGATAAGGAATATCCCGGCGAGGGAAGTACATACATACTAAGTAACTTGTGGAATAGACACCGGCTGGAATGCGGTTTTAACCAATCAGCATTCAGGATTAGACCCACCCGTTGTATACATACTCAGTATTACATACAAAAAAACCATGAATGCATCTTTGACAACATGTCACGTAGTGACATCGGAGATGTTCATCATTTGATTATCCGTTTCACTGTTGTGGCAGCGCGTGGAGAGGCTTCCTGTGTCGTCATTGGTGTGCATAGAGAAGAACAGATTCCGCCCTCTCCACTCCACCGCCATCTTGGTCAAGGTCCCTCAACGTGTGCTCTTGGTGACGGCGAAAGACCAGACGAGCTGAACTTCTCACCCGTTGTCTCAGAGTTCAGTCCCCAGCTGTGGCGATCCGTGAGCCGTGTCACATTTGACCTCTAGCCATGTTCAATCGTCCTTGTTTTTTTGTTGCTATCCATCATGACGCCTTCATTCACACCTTCGTCCAAGTACAGAATTACGAACACAGAGATCCCAGACAACGATTAGAAAGTAAGAAAAAGTCCAGGAGACTGTTGACTGACTGAGATGTCTAATTCACACTACAGGGCTGACCCAAACCATACTGTGCTGGCCTGGATATTTTCTTTTCACATTGTCCTTTTTCCATTCAAGCAACTACAGTAGATGAGTTACCAAGTCAGTGGAGTACAGCTTGGCTTGACTTGGCTGTGTTTGGCTCAGTAATGTGAACAGGGAAGTAGTGTGCTTTAGTGGACCAACGTTGGAACTATAAGGTGTCCAAACTGTAGCCAGGGGCCACAGGATTGGGCCTCTGTCCTTAGGGTGGTTAACCCCTCGAGGTCAGTCTCTGGTGAAGGAATCCATGGTGAGAGGTCACTGTCTACTTTATGCCAGTGTTTTGTTTTGTTGCAAGGGAGGGTGGGGGGAGTGGGGTGTCCATGAGTGTGTTCAGATTCAATGCATGAACATGCACACACACAGACATGTACACAACGCGCCACACACACACACACACACACACACACACACACACACACACACACACACACACACACACACACACACACACACACACACACACACACACACACACACACACACACACACACACACACACACACACACACACACACACACACACACACACACACACACACACACACACACACACACACACACACAAACTTTGTGTCGGTATCCTTTGATCCTGCATGTACATTAGTCCATGATTGTCCACACAGCCAGTGGTCGAGCCTCTGGGAGGGATTGTTGCCATGCTGAGTATAATTCATCACAGCCAATCTCTCTTTCCTCTGGGGAAATCCATCACAGGGCGGGGGGTATCTGTTGTCCATCCCCGGGATCTCTGTTGTCCAACCAACCCATGGTAGTCTTTTAAGCTCCATGGGTAGTCCTCTCTCATAAAAACAGCCTGGGTAGTCTCTCTCGCATAGTTCCCTAAACTCCTAGACCTAGACACTTCTAGACCTAGACTCCTAGACCTAGACACTTCTAGACCTAGACTCCTAGACCTAGACACTCCTAGACCTAGACCTAGACACTTCTAGACCTAAACTCCTAGACCTAGACACTCCTAGACCTAGACTCCTAGACCTAGACACTCCTAGACCTAGACACTTCTAGACCTAGACTCCTAGACCTAGACACTTCTAGACCTAGACCTAGACACTTCTAGACCTAAACTCCTAGACCTAGACACTCCTAGACCTAGACACCTAGACCTAGACACTCCTAGACCTAGACACTTCTTGAATTCCTCCTCTTAGACATTGATCAAATGTCAAATGAACCTATTCCTTTGGCTACAGATGGAGTTTTTGCCATATTTTTCACACTAATATTTTTTTCTTATAATTTTTTTCTCCAAGATGGAACATTTGAATGTCTACAAGAGGCTCACCGAAATTGAAAAAATCCAGTCATTTACAAATAAAATCTTAGTGTAAGGGCGCAGTGAACTAGGAGGAAACTCTCTAAGTCCTCGAGAGCTACTGTGCATGCTTTTGTTCCAGCCCAGCGTGAACACACCCGATGACACTTATTATTGTCCAGACTGCATTAGGCTGGAGCTGGAGCAAAAACCTGCACAACCAATAGTTGGTATTTGATCACTTCTGATAACCCCTCTTTAGAGTAGAGGGCTATAGTTTGTTTGAGACGGTCGCAGAAATCTCTCTGTGCTCTCTAGCTTTCAATTCACTAAAATTCAAAGGTCAAAGGGCACAGAGCAGGGGTCAGAGAATAATTCAGACGGAGGGTTATCTTGTGTGACTGTCACCAAGGAAACGTGACTCACTGGACTGCCAGCCATACTGTTGCACATGTGACAGGACATCAGTTTGTTAGACCACGGCGACCTGTTCCCCAGGTCGTTCTAAGTCAACCTAAACCAACAACTCTGGCTTTTCTTGATTTGACTCTCTCACTTCTCTCCCTCTACCTTCTCTTTTTCCTTCTGCCCCTCTTCGCTCTCCTTCTCTCATATCTCCCTCCTCTTACTCCCACACCTCTTTCTTCCCTTAGGTTTGTCGGAGCTGTTCGACAGCGCCAACCTGTGTGGCCTCTACCCCGACAACGAGTTGCTCCTGACGGAAGCCCGCCACCGGGCCTTCCTCTCCCTGACGGAGGAAGGTGTGGAGGCTGGGGCGGCCACCTCCCTCTCTTTCTCCCGCTCCTTCTCTTCCTTCTCAGCCCTCAGGCCCTTCCTGATGATACTGTGGAGCGACCAGGCCAAGGCCCCACTGTTCGTGGGCCGAGTGACCGAGCCGTGAGAGAAGGAGGAAGAGAGAGGGAGAGAGGGTAGCATGCATATATAAAAAAGCCGTGTTTGCAAAAGAAAAGGACAACTTCATTCTATGAAATTACATGTTCATTGTAACTTCATAGAATGACTGTCAAAGTGTTTTAAAATGAATACTCGGTAGGGCTTGCTATAGGTTGTCACAAAATGCATGACTTATCAAATAATAAAAGTTGACATCTCTCCACATGTGGTATGGACATCTTTTTGGACGAATGTGCTATTTAAATCACTCTTCTGTCCAAACAACGTACACAGTAAGTCACTGAAACGGGTTCAGTTTATTTTTAAAAAGTAGTTCCACAAACTCACCACAGGATGTCAATCACACCGTATGTTCCACATAGAGATAGCCATTACGTCAGTCAGTAAACAGGGATGCTGTAACAATAGTCCTCCCCATCCACCCTGTCTCCCCATTCCCTGACGATAAAGGTTTTAAAGCAACTGCGGACCGAGTAAAGCATAAAATTGAGCAACTTACAAACAATAAATTACAAACCAACGAGTACACATCAGCGATGATAGCTCTAACAGATTTGATTGACGATACCATGTCAATGATATCAACCATAAAGAAATTGCCATTGATCAATGTTAGTTATAATGTTAGTTGCATATGCATATATATGACAATCATTACACATGCGATTCTTTATTAGAATGTTATGATGCATACGGTTTGTTTTTGTCACATGATGAACAAAGTCGAGTTCGCTTGACCGACAACAAGTAAAAGGCAGAGATGGAGAGAATCTGAGAGAAAATAAAGCATCAGATCACCTAGGCAAGATAATAAATAACTCCAAATCCAAGCCTGGCTTCACATGATAAGGAATATCCCGGCGAGGGAAGTACATACATACTAAGTAACTTGTGGAATAGACACCGGCTGGAATGCGGTTTTAACCAATCAGCATTCAGGATTAGACCCACCCGTTGTATACATACTCAGTATTACATACAAAAAAACCATGAATGCATCTTTGACAACATGTCACGTAGTGACATCGGAGATGTTCATCATTTGATTATCCGTTTCACTGTTGTGGCAGCGCGTGGAGAGGCTTCCTGTGTCGTCATTGGTGTGCATAGAGAAGAACAGATTCCGCCCTCTCCACTCCACCGCCATCTTGGTCAAGGTCCCTCAACGTGTGCTCTTGGTGACGGCGAAAGACCAGACGAGCTGAACTTCTCACCCGTTGTCTCAGAGTTCAGTCCCCAGCTGTGGCGATCCGTGAGCCGTGTCACATTTGACCTCTAGCCATGTTCAATCGTCCTTGTTTTTTTGTTGCTATCCATCATGACGCCTTCATTCACACCTTCGTCCAAGTACAGAATTACGAACACAGAGATCCCAGACAACGATTAGAAAGTAAGAAAAAGTCCAGGAGACTGTTGACTGACTGAGATGTCTAATTCACACTACAGGGCTGACCCAAACCATACTGTGCTGGCCTGGATATTTTCTTTTCACATTGTCCTTTTTCCATTCAAGCAACTACAGTAGATGAGTTACCAAGTCAGTGGAGTACAGCTTGGCTTGACTTGGCTGTGTTTGGCTCAGTAATGTGAACAGGGAAGTAGTGTGCTTTAGTGGACCAACGTTGGAACTATAAGGTGTCCAAACTGTAGCCAGGGGCCACAGGATTGGGCCTCTGTCCTTAGGGTGGTTAACCCCTCGAGGTCAGTCTCTGGTGAAGGAATCCATGGTGAGAGGTCACTGTCTACTTTATGCCAGTGTTTTGTTTTGTTGCAAGGGAGGGTGGGGGGAGTGGGGTGTCCATGAGTGTGTTCAGATTCAATGCATGAACATGCACACACACAGACATGTACACAACGCGCACACACACACACACACACACACACACACACACACACACACACACACACACACACACACACACACACACACACACACACACACACACACACACACACACACACACACACACACACACACACACACACACACACACACACACACACACACACACACACAAACTTTGTGTCGGTATCCTTTGATCCTGCATGTACATTAGTCCATGATTGTCCACACAGCCAGTGGTCGAGCCTCTGGGAGGGATTGTTGCCATGCTGAGTATAATTCATCACAGCCAATCTCTCTTTCCTCTGGGGAAATCCATCACAGGGCGGGGGGTATCTGTTGTCCATCCCCGGGATCTCTGTTGTCCAACCAACCCATGGTAGTCTTTTAAGCTCCATGGGTAGTCCTCTCTCATAAAAACAGCCTGGGTAGTCTCTCTCGCATAGTTCCCTAAACTCCTAGACCTAGACACTTCTAGACCTAGACTCCTAGACCTAGACACTTCTAGACCTAGACTCCTAGACCTAGACACTCCTAGACCTAGACCTAGACACTTCTAGACCTAAACTCCTAGACCTAGACACTCCTAGACCTAGACTCCTAGACCTAGACACTCCTAGACCTAGACACTTCTAGACCTAGACTCCTAGACCTAGACACTTCTAGACCTAGACCTAGACACTTCTAGACCTAAACTCCTAGACCTAGACACTCCTAGACCTAGACACCTAGACCTAGACACTCCTAGACCTAGACACTTCTTGAATTCCTCCTCTTAGACATTGATCAAATGTCAAATGAACCTATTCCTTTGGCTACAGATGGAGTTTTTGCCATATTTTTCACACTAATATTTTTTTCTTATAATTTTTTTCTCCAAGATGGAACATTTGAATGTCTACAAGAGGCTCACCGAAATTGAAAAAATCCAGTCATTTACAAATAAAATCTTAGTGTAAGGGCGCAGTGAACTAGGAGGAAACTCTCTAAGTCCTCGAGAGCTACTGTGCATGCTTTTGTTCCAGCCCAGCGTGAACACACCCGATGACACTTATTATTGTCCAGACTGCATTAGGCTGGAGCTGGAGCAAAAACCTGCACAACCAATAGTTGGTATTTGATCACTTCTGATAACCCCTCTTTAGAGTAGAGGGCTATAGTTTGTTTGAGACGGTCGCAGAAATCTCTCTGTGCTCTCTAGCTTTCAATTCACTAAAATTCAAAGGTCAAAGGGCACAGAGCAGGGGTCAGAGAATAATTCAGACGGAGGGTTATCTTGTGTGACTGTCACCAAGGAAACGTGACTCACTGGACTGCCAGCCATACTGTTGCACATGTGACAGGACATCAGTTTGTTAGACCACGGGGACATCCAGGGAACATAGGAGTGAGTCTCATACTGTAGGAGTGAGTCTCGTACTGTAGGAGTGAGTCTCGTCTCTTTTGTTCTGTCTTTCTCCACAGCTCCGTGCTTCAGGGTTCATGGATGGAGACATTTGGAGAAGGACGTGACACGCTCACAGTCAAACCCGCACGCGCGCATACACACTAAGACACACGTCCACACACACACATTTGTGTGCAAAATGTATGCACACACAACAACTCACTCACACGCAAAGACACATACACACAGGAGGATATGAGGAGATACAGACACCCACTGTCATCACGTACAGACATCGGACAAGTACACAGAGACAGTACAGTCAGATGGATTATTTTGTGCTTTAACGTCATGGTGTGCCAGTTTTCATCAGAGCGACAACCACCATAATAGAAAATCTATAGCAGGTGACTTATCCAACTTGTCCTCGTCACTTGGGTACTTTGTGAAGTAAATCAGGGATGCAGAGGAGGGTAAACACATGCTAATGCTGTTAACGCACCTTGGTGAATACTGTTTTCACACCTATTACGCTAAATTAGCACTAGCACTGTTAGCGCTGTTAGCCCTATTCAGGCTGTTGGTACTGTTAGCACTGTTAGCGCTGTTAGCATTGCTAGCGCTGTTAGTACTGTTAGTATTGCTAGTGCTGTTAGCATTGTTAGCGCTGTTAGCGCTGTTGGCACAGTTAATGCTAGAACTGAGTCATGGGTAACTGCATACGTGGAGTGTGTCTGAAAGTGGACGTGAAGTGGTTGGATGAACACAAGTGGGTTTATGGAAAGCGAATCAGCTAATTAGGCAGATTTGTTGGCGCTAAAGATCGTTTTGCGTGGCTGATTGGGCCGCACGAGGAGTGTATTAGCCAGTGAGAATGACTAGTGCACCGTTACTGTTGTATCGAGGTGTCTGCCAACCTGAGGGTGCTTCCCACTGGGCAGCTGTATCAGCTGTGTCGCCAGCAGTAGCTAACGTGGCCATTTTTAGCCCTCTCATAATTTTATTTCAAGTAGGATGGCAACCTACACAATACATAACAAATATTGATAACTATCTAGGTGTCACATTGATACGGTCTACTCAATAGGGAGGGCATGAACGGCAACAACCCCAGGACACAGTGTCCTTCGCTTCCGCTCGCTAAGCACTTTTGTCCCGCAACAGGTTGCGGGAAGTAGTTACTTAGTGTAGCCAACATCAGGGTGACAGTCACAGTAAGCACACAGATACAACACATACAAGCAACAGTACACCCATCATCAGTACTTTTAATGAAAAATAAAAAGCTGTCAGTTATATTCACTGAAAATATACAATTCTTTGTAGCAGTGAAATACAATTTGGACTCATCTCCTGGCTTCAAAACGGAAGTCCAAACACTAAGAAACGGGGGGAAAATGACACCGCTCAGTCAAAACCATCTAACCAATAACAGAGCCCTGATGTTACACCCACTTTATTTGCCACGCCCACTTTCAGACACACCAAGTATGCAGTTGCCCATACTTCCTAGAACAGCTGAAGCAGTTAGCATTAGCGTTGCTAGATGCCAGTCATCTCTTTTCCCACCTTTTTCAACTACATCCCTAGTAGAAACAACCTGGCCATTACAACGTTTGTAATGTTGGGCAATGGGCCCAAAGGTGCTTACAGACTGTTCCAGTATTGTAGTTACAGTGCAAGTAAGAGGTTCTACCCTATTCATGTACATTTGAATGACTGAAATGCAAGTGACTTCACAATATTGAGGGCTAAGGTAAAATTTGTTAGCACTTTCACATTAAACATTTCAATGAGGGACATTTTCACAAATGTATTTACTTAGAAAAAAGCTAAACTGGGATAATTACCCACTATTATTATTTGTATTATAATTAATATTGTTATTATTATATCCTCATTATCCGTCTCATTATTGCATGTTTTATCACTATTATTACTTTATTACTTTATTATTTCTTTCTTTCTTCACCATTCATTGATTATCATTTAATAATTGCGATAAAGTGTGTGTGTGTCAGTCACTGCGGGGGGGGCTCCGGGGGGGCTCCTTGCTGCGTGAGGGTGTGCCAGTACTCGACTTTCTTGCCGATGTGTTTGAGACACTCAAACCAATGTTTCAGCCTCACTCCCTTAGCATGTATGCCCAGTTCAACTCCACCTGGGAGAGAGGGAGGTAGAAGGTGGAAGGGAGAGAGAGAGACACGCAGAGTGACACACAGGGAGACACACAGGGAGACACACAAGGAGAGAGAGAACAGCAAGAAAAATGGGAAAGATTAAGAAAAGGGGGGGGAATTGATAAATAGCGATAAATTGACAGATAGGAAACGAGAGAGAGACGAGGAGAGAAAGAGAGTCATCCCTGGGAGGGTCATCAGACAGATAGTGGTTTTCCTGGCTGTGATTGCATAGTTGATGGAGTGTGAAGTTTTAAACGCTGTGTTTTGAAGACGTCGGCTTTCACAACACCTCAAACACACTCAATAGCTCATCTGTGGCCCCACTAAGCCTTGGCATTAAACTCAGATACAGTGAGAGGTGTGGGGGAGGTTAATACTGTTCCCTTACGTAACTCACACTCCCTCAGAACCAGACAGACACATATCAAGACAGACACACGCAGTCCTCACAAGTATAAAAATACAAACACAGACATCTCACTCGGCACAGGCGTCAATTCAACGTCTCTTCCACGTTGGTTCAACGGAGCTGCTACTCTCGCTCCGTCTCTCCTCCCATCTCTCTTCCTTCCACGATTACTCTATTCCTTTCTTTCATTTTTCCGTCCCTTCTCCTCGTCTTCTTCTTCCATCATTCTTCCTGACCTTTACAGAGAGTATTTGACACCGCATTTGTTTCTCCCTCTGCTCTATCCGTCTTAACCCTTTTTCCCCTCTCGGTCACTCCCCCCTTTCTCTTTCCCCCCTTCCTCCTGTCTCTCCCAGTATCACAGGCATTTTCCGCAGTGCTAACAGATTTAGGCCGTTGTGTATGTTGGCCATTACGCCATAATGATAACAGTCTTAGCCGGACCAGTGTGTTAGAGCGATGGCCTTTTCCCCCTACTCTTCTGGCGTGGGTAATAACTCACAAACATTATGGCCCCAGCTTGAGAGCTTGAGAGAGAGAGATGACATGAGGGGGTGAGAGAGAGGGCA